>NC_037670.1:83958819-84079449 GCF_003255815.1 Theropithecus gelada
GATCTCAGCTCACTGCAAGCTCCGCCTCCCGGGTTCACGCCATTCTCCTGCCTCAGCCTCCCGAGTAGCTGGGACTACAGGCGCCCGCCACCTCCCCCGGCTAGTTTTTTGTATTTTTTAGTAGAGACGGAGTTTCACCGGGTTAGCCAGGATGGTCTTGATCTCCTGACCTCGTGATCCGCCCGTCTCGGCCTCCCAAAGTGCTGGGATTACAGGCTTGAGCCACCGCGCCCGGCCTCTACTCTTCTTTGTAGCAATACTCTTTGCTTTCTTGAAGGCTTATTGATGAGAACTGCCCTGTTTCCTTGTCACAGAGATTTATTGAGATAGTTAATATAATACTTGCAGGGAGTCTGGGGACAAGAGTGTTTCCTGACCCCATCCTAGAGAGACATTATGCCAACATCCTTATAAACACTAACACATTGGAGTCACCTATGAGTTTATAAGAACAACATAGCAGTAGTCCTTCTTGGAAAGCATATGTGTAAAATCAGTTTAAAGTAAGAGAGCAGTAAATCATTATAAAACATGGTAAAATAAAATCTCACTCTTGCTGATGGTTAACTTTTATATTCTGGATTTTATGGACTACAAGCTAAGCTATTACGTCCACAGAATCTCTAGCTTTGTAAAGTTACTTATGTTATCTTCCACGAATATTCGATTTGCTTCACTTCAAAGCTTTCAATAAAACAAGAATTCGTAGGGCCAGGAGCGGTGGCTCATGCCTGTAATCCCAGCACTTTGGGAGGCCGAGGCAGGCAGATAACCTGAGGTCAGGAGCTAGAGACCAGCCTGGCCAACATGGTGAAACCTTGTCTTTACTAAAAATACAAAACTTAGCTGGGTGTTGTGGTGGGTGTAATCCCAGCTGCTTGGGAGGCTGAGGCATGAGAATCACTTGAACCTGGGAGGCGGAGGATGCAGTGAGCCAATATCACACCACTGCACTCCTGCCTGGGTGACAAAAGCAAAACTCCATCACCCACCTCCCCAAACAAATAAACAAAATAAAACCAAGAATTCATTAACCATTCATTCAACAAACATTTGTTACCATCTACTAGATGTCTAATTTTGTGCTAGTCTCCTCACTGTACTTTAATCCCTTGGTAGGTTTTAAGGGAAAGTGACTAGATTCTTATGAGCTAGCTTTAGAACCACCAATTATTTCTTTTTAGCAATCATTTTCTCCTTTCTGGAAATCCTGCTCTGTCTCCAGAAGTAAGAGCATGTAATCCTGCTTCCCCACACATAGTCGGTTGGACTAGGGATATAGGCCTCATCTGATATGGCCAATCAGATTCTCTCTCCTGGGAAATTGGAATAGAAAGATGGAGGCATTATCAGTTGGTTGGGTGCTTGAATTGGAAGCCCATAGATATGCTGGGGGGTGGGGGTGAGGCTATTGCTTTGGAGAAGAAATGATGGGCCAACATAGAAGCAGTTGAGTGAGTGTACAAATCAATTTACACAGAGAGAGAAGCAGGCACAGAGCAGAATGAGAAACCATGTGGCCTCAGAGCCAGAGACAAGCCAGGAGATTAGCCACTTAATGACCTTCTGGAAGCCTCCTATAATTGCCACAGTGCCTGTTGAGCTCCACTAGCTATCCCTTATACCCTTATAAGTAATCTCCTATCATTTGAGCCTACTTTATAAGGTTTCTCTTTCTTAAAGCAAATCCACTTTGACTAGGAGGTGAATCAATCAAGATCAAAGTTGGTGGACTAGATTTAAACAGAGAATGCTCTGTTTAGAATAACCCAAATGTAATAATAGTAGATCAAGGACTTGTCCCGTGTATACACAATAAAACAATCAATCTTAGATGGTTGGAACAATTTTCTTGCTGTAAGAGTATTGAAAAATAAGACTGTGTTATGAATGAACTAGAATATTCCTATTCGATTCATTTAAATGAACATGTAGGCAACTCTCCCTCCGAGGAAGTACAAGTGCAAGTGACTTATGGGAGACCCTTTATAGCCTGTTGGATCTATATATTGGAGTAATATTGGAGTAAAAAGATTTATAGAAGATTGCTGACAATTGCTATGATTCGGCCTCCAGTTAGGTATGAGGAAATATAATGTTGGTGAAGACACAGTATTTGACAACATATAAGATGAAACTTTATGGTTACTAAAAGCTGCACGGCTTTATTTCTAGGTTTAAATATAACAATTTTCAATAATAACAAGTTTTGCTAGGTCTACTAGCTAACAGACAACTATTTTCAGATGTTATAATTTATCCTTCCTTTCAGCCATTTTTGAAAAGCCATCTACAGTTGCTGAAAAGAAGTATCTTCTGAAGTATGCAAGTCGGAATCCAGACTCTATCTTTATAGATTTAAACTTAGTCTTTCCCCTCAGCTTCTTTGGCAGCCTAGTTTTTATGGCTGGTTTGATAAAATCAACCTTACTGCCATGGGAACAGCCCTATCAAAATGGCTTGTTTTCAACGACGTTAAAAAGAGGGCCCATCGTTGCTCCAAATTTTTACAATCTCTTAATAAACATACTTAGGTCTCAACACACAAAGCAGGTCAACTTGATAAAAAATTATTTTTGTTGGATAAGAGAATATGTAATGCAAAAGTAAAATGTGATCTAGTCATCAACCAGTTACCAGCCACATCAGCAAGTGTAAGATAAAGAATACTACAAAGCTCCAGGGACCCACAGAGATGACAGGTAGGATAGAGATTAGAATTGGCTGCATTCAAAGTACAAATGTAGGATCATAACAATTTTTTTAACCAATAGTAATGGCTTTTGAAATTGCAAATGAGTGTGGAATGGGCATTAGAAAGACACTCCTGGGAACTATGAGAATACTGAGTGGTCTAAATGTAAATGTAACAGATGGGACCGCCATTAGAACAGCGATCTTTTCCCCCAATTGTTTCTGTACCGATTACAAATATCCTCTCCCACTGCCATGTGTCTGATGACATGTCTTGGTACTGGTTTTAAAATACAGTTGCTTTGGCCGGGCATGGTGTCTCACGCCTGTAATCCCAGCACTGTAGGAGGCTGAGGTGGGTGGATCACGAGGTCAGGAGTTCGAGACCAGCCTGGCCAACATAGTGAAACCCCATAGCTACTAAAATACAAAAATTAGCCAGGCATGGTGGCGTGTGCCTGTGGTTCCAGCTACTCAGGAGGCTAAGGCAGGAGAATTGCTTGAACCCAGGAGGTGGAGGTTGTGGTAAGCCAAGATCGTGCCACTGCACTCCAGCCTGGGCAACAGAGTGAGACTCAATCTTAAAAAAAAAAAAAAAAAAAAAAAAAAAATACAGCTGCTTTGGCTGCAGGAACAGGTGGAAGGGTTGGAATGTTCTGAGAATAGGAGGAAGATAGAAAAGGACAGGTCATCTATTCCAGAAATGTTTGTTGTGTGCCCATTGTGTGTCCACTGTTCTAGATCTTAGGCACAAATTTAACAAAATAGAAAATACCTTTGCTCTTGTGGTGGCAACAAAAACAAGTAAATATAAATTATGGTAGGTGGTGCTAAATACTATAGAAAAGATAGTCTGGGCAAGGTAGACAAGTGATACAATTTTGTATAGGAAGCTAAGAAAAGGCTTTACTGATAGGAAGATGCTAAAGGTAGTGAGCTATGCTGATATTGGGGTGAAGAATATTCTTCACAGGTTGTGAAAAGGCTCTCAGGTGGATGGTGCTTCTGAGGTTTGTGGAACTGCAAAGACATCAGTGAAGCTGGCGAGGGGGAGAGGGAAGAGAAGTGATAGGAGATGAGTTCAGGCAATGAATGAGGTGGGGGTGGGTTACGTCGTGCTGTTACAGAACTTAAAGTAGGTGGTGGGAGAATTTTTGCTTTTACCTGGTTTGAATGAGGTGAGGAGTCCTTGCAGAGTTTTGAGCAGTGAGGGGACGTGGTCTGACATCCATTTTCAAAGGCTTCCTCTGGTTGCCAGTGAAAAGATTATTGTAATAATCCAGGTGAGAGATGTTGATGGCTTGGTCAGGGCATAGCTGTAAGATTGGTGCTACATGATGGTTGGATTCTGATCTTGCTGATGGATCAGATATCAAGTGTAAGAGGAAAAGGAGAATGACTAAAAAAAGAAAAAGAATAAAAGCAAGAGGAGGAAGAAAGGAAGGGTAATATCTAAAAGAATGTGTAAAAGGACTAAAACTACCCTTAGGATTCCTCTGGAGATCAAAGAAAGAACCCCAGGATTTGATTGTCTGAGAAGCCAGCACGTGATTCTTGGTTCCTAGACATGGCTGGAACATGACCTTAGGCTGCTTTTATTTCTTGACTGTTAAAATCTGCTAATTCCAAACTCACTTAAAGTGAAATTAAGTTGTATGGCCAACCCACTGTGAATGTGTTGGATTAGTGGCCTCAGTTGGGAAGTTGGATGGAAGAGGCAGTGGGAATGTAGTGCTGGTTTGGGAAGGAGAAAATCTGATCTCCTTTTGTCCATAAATAATGGTTACCCTGAAAGGGTAAGCCTTGGTTTATAAGTCATGAATGAGACTGTTATCGGAAAGGGGTCCGGGTCCAGACCCCAAGAGTGGGTTCTTGAGCTCGTGCAAGAAAGAATTCAGGGCAAATCCATAAAGCAAAAGCAAGTTTATTAAGAAAGTAAAGGAATGAAAGAATGGCTACTCCATAGACAGAGCGATTTTTATGATGATTTCTTGATGATATGCTAAACAAGGGGTGGATTATTCATGCCTCCCCTTTTTAGACCATAATAGGGTAACTTCCTGACATTGCCATGGCATTTGGAAACTGTCATGGTGCTGATGGGAGTGTCGCAGTGAGGATGACCTAAGGTCACTCTTGTCGCCATCTTGGTTTTGGTGGGATTTAGCTGGCTTCATTACTGCAAACCGTTTTATCAGAAAGGTCTTTATGACCTGTATCTTGTGCCAACTTCCTATGTCATCCACTGACTTAGAATGCCTTAATCATCTGGGAATGCAGCCCAGTAGGTCTCAGCCTTATTTTACCCAGCTCCTATTCAAGATGGAGTTGCTCTGATTCACATGCCTCTGACAAGAGTATGTGAGGAATACATGTCATTACCCCCAATCCCAAATTTCATCATACAAAGGTGACATATATTATTTGCATTTGAGTGCTTTATTATATTGGAATTGCAGTGATATTAACATTTGTACAAATGCACAAAATCTTGTCTCTTCTTGCTAGAAAGAGATGTAAAAATCTGACCTAGTTGAACAGTCTTAATGAACTCATTGTCCATTGGTAACAATAAATGTGTTCACGATGCAACAAAAAGCTTAACACAAAATTAAACATATTAAATGCTGCAGCAAGTATTTACATGTATGTACCCCTTTTTTTCTCCTTCCAATAAGGAAGGTGGTTGCTTTACAAATAGACAAACAAACACAAATGCTTTGCTGTTTACAAATACAAACAACCCCAAGTCCAGAACTTAAAGTGACAGCACCTTTTTGGGACTTCCTCTGTTAACACTTACTTTACACAGTGCTAAACTTTTTTCTTTTAATTATATTTTTGGACAATATTTATATTCCAATTGTCCTAGAACATTGTGTTAGAACTGAGCTATTTTTCTGGGCCTTTTCAGAGGATCCCAAACCCTATGTCCTCTTTAGAGAGAACATTTCAAGCTTATCTTTTCTCCAAGACAGTTCTCAAAGGCAACATTCCTTTCTCTATGAGGCAGATGTGATTTAGCAGAACTTAGAAGGGAAAAAAGTGAGTAGGTTGTATTTTTTACTGGCTGCTGGTTGGGAAGGGTCCTTTCTCTTAAACCCACTCCATTCAGCACAACTGATACCTTTCATTATCTCCTGCAGTGTCTGTGGCATTGGTATTCTAAAGGAGAAAACTAGAATCTAATGAGCTTATTGTGCATAAAATTTTAATGATGTATTTAAAGCTAATTTATTCAGCTTCCACATTCTCAGTCCTGAGGCTAAATTATTCTATTGTAAAAAATCCAATCCTATAAAGTTCTATAATATGAAGCTCAATGTAAGAATATCTTAAATGGCTTAGAAGGAGCTTTCTAGATCCTGGCTTCTAATGAGCTAGATATTGTAAGTTGGTCTAAATACAACAATTGGTAATTATTGATTCCTTTCTGATGACAAGTTGGAAAGGTATCAGAGTGCCACTTAAGAGTATTAATCTTTTAACAAATGTTGGCAATTTGGCCTTACCCCCCACTTCAGCTGTGGTTAAATAGTTTTTTTTTTAAAAAATAGACAATTTATAAGGAAAAAAATATATAAACACTCTTTAAGCAATTTGGCTACAAGCATTACAGCACTGAAAAACTCCACAAGAAATAGTAAAATATTTTGAATGGACATACACTTTTTCATTTTCACAACATGACGAGCTAGGTTTTTTGTTTTTTAAATTTCTTTGTGTTTGTTTTGGTATTGAATTTTACTTGTAAGTTTATTGCTGCTGTGTCGTCTTATCCTACCTTAGATTATAATTGTGAATTAGAGGTGCTGTCCCTAATTATGTTACAAGGCAACATTGTATTTTTGAGACCTAGGAATGAAATCGATAGGGCCACTGTTCTTTCAGTGCCCTCAGAGAGTCTATGGCTAGGACAACAGTCAGATGTGCACCAGGGCGCACAAAAGAATAAGTCTCCTGGCTTATTCAGGACACTTTGGTTTGGAAGATGAGAGAAAATTCTTAAGTCTAGCTTAGCTGCTGCCTCACATCTGTTGCATAATAAAATATTTTTTAAAAAACATGCTATGAATAAAAGGATAAAGAGTATAAACCATATAGTGTACTGGCTCTTCTCCTTGGCATTCTTGTAGTATGCTTCACCTAGGCTGATGTGAGACACAGGTCTCAGCTGTGCTACCAATGGATGCACATAAATGTACCTGGTGCAAATATCTGTAAAGTATTTTAAATGATGCCGCTCAGAGCCTTGAAGGAGGGGTAAGGGGCATTGTAAAGGAGAGCAAAGGCAAGTTTGAGGACAGAGAAGAGGTTAGAAAGAGAGTAAGAGAAATACAAAGGGATCAAAAAGCTAAAGTGCAATTTTAAAATATAAATTATTTTAAAAGCAGAAAAGAGATTCTAAATTGCTGTTCGCATAGGCACGGTTTTATTCAAATTTAAATGGGTTGTTTCCTTTCCCTTCTCAGATATACTGCATAATGGAGCTTGAATGGCTTAAAGCTACTGCATATTGTTCGGGAAGGGACAAAAAGCACTAAGGGAGCTGAATAGTGCAAGGCTTTCTAGGAAATTGGGGTGGGATGGAGAGAGGCAGAGATGAAGTTGTTTTTACACTTCTACAAGAAAGCTGTTCCAGTTATAGTTACTGATTCCCTTTAGCTGAACTCTGCTTCCTAAATGAAAGAGCTTACTTTAAAAATGAAAAAAGAAATAAATGTTTTAATAAAACTGTTCAGAGTGTTGATTAAAAAATAACTCACAGAGCAATAAAAATCCTTGAAATGTCTGTGCACAGAGATCTAAGCAAACATTTCCACCAAATGATGGAGAATAGCCATTTGAAACCCTGAAAAATGAAAATACACACAACTATAGTAGTTTATTATGGACTAACACTTTAAAAACAAGTAGATCCTACAGAATACTGTTCAAATGGAATGTTTAAAAATAACATTTATTAATAAATATCTTATAAAATTCTAAATTAATAGATTCCTGTTCAAATTTTGCTTTGGTCCTTGAATTCCACTGTATACACACATACATACATATATATTTTCTTAGATGGTTTTTTCTTTTTTTAACCAGAAAGAAACACATTCTATCCTAACTGGATGGCTAGTTTTATAGCAGTTACTGAGGCTTAAAACTCCCCAGCCAAAGGCTTGTCTGTTACCGTAGCTGGTTTACGATTTTAATGACAAACTCGACTTACACACTAAAGTTTACTTAACAGGCAACAACCAGCAGAACATTCACCATCGACATCCCTCTATCAGAATACACTCTCCCTGTTTCACTGACTACATAGGATCTGAAGAGTATTTGCTCTAAGTCACCCTAATTACTATAATATATACTGTGAGAGCACACAAACTGCTTGTCTCCCACAGGCTGTGTTAAGATTGTGACTTGCATCCATTGATGTGGGAGCAGGAGAGGGCTGAGTAGTAGTGTGACGGGAAAACATCCAACTTAACACTTGGCTTTCAAATCAGTACATTCATCCATGGCTGGGATTTTCGCTCTACTTCTCCTGGCATCGTGGATTGAGAAATATGTCAAGGAGAAACAATTAAGATGTGGACACCTCCATTTAGGTGAGAGTTTACCTGGTAGAAATGCTCTCAGGTGTACTTATCTGAGTTGTTAACTCCCATCACATAAGGCAGGGGAGGTACTATAGACGTTCCCAGGGAGGCTGGCAGTGACTTCAGAGACAGATCTCGCCGATCAAGAAAACCACACATGAATGGGGAGAGGCAGTGTGGCAGGATTTTCCCTCCTTAGGACAGGTGCTCTGAAGGCCATGATAATTGATTAATGAACACATGGATGGGTGACACAATAACTGGTTGAGGGAGGAGAATGGAGTACAAAGATATTCTCCCAAATAGGCAAAAAGTGTAAGACAAGGAGGAGGGATTTTTCAGGCAGATTGATTATTCTGTTGTCTGGTGACTGCTGGGCCTTTAGGTAAAAGACTTAATATTGATAAGCCATGTGTTGGATCTGACCAATGTCTCTTTCTGTTTGGAATTTTCAAGAAGCACTGACAACTAGTTGGAATCTTTCATTTACTGTATTTCCATACCATGAATGAACACACCTAAAGGCCCTGAGTAGAACAAGAAGACAGTTTATTCTAATTATATGTTGAGGCCGGTTTGCTAATGTGTGTGGTTGGTTTTCCTACTTAGCATAAAAAACAGACATAATTGAGCTATATATAATGCACATCAGTCAAACTGTCAAGTTGCTGAACGAAGAAAACTCAGGCAAGTTCTTAACTGCAGAGGCTTTCAGCCTAACAACTAAATATTTCAATCAAAAGGTGGAACAGAAGTAAACTAAACCATCATTGTAACGACAATCACTCCCTGGACATTCTGATATTACTAGTGGATTTTTAAAAAATCCATTTTATTAAGTGCTATGCATGCAGTAAAGAAAAAATTTTACTTAACAAAGCAAAACATAAAATAAAAATTAAAAATTAAAAAACCCAACTAAACATTTTAATGCACTCTTTTTCCTTTTGTAGGGGGAGGGGAGACAGATAGTCAGTCCTAGGAAAGAATTTTGAAATATTATTTTTGATTTCAAAACAGAGATATGAATGTTAACTTCTTTTTAAAGCTGAGTCTTAAACATTTCTTAGGAAGCCAGTCAGATTAAACCATTCAGCTGTTACTGTTGGAATTTAAAAAACAACAACTATGAATTCAGTATTTAAAATACTTGAAAATGATATGTTTGTCTAAAATATAATAGAAAATTATTTCATTTGCATTTTTTCTTTTTTTCTCTTTTCTCTTTTTGGTTTTTTTTTTTTTTTTTTTTGCTTTTGTTTTGATTCTTCAACCATATACCCAAGTCATAAGTTTCACTGGACACTCAAAACCATCTTTTGAAAGCACTGCATACATGGAAAGATTGTTGATAAATATTGATTTAAAAAGTAAGTTATTGGATAAAACTGAAACTAGTTATATAAAAATCATGCTTCGAGACCCTCATATTTTCTTTTTTTCTCCAAAATAGATTCTTATACTATAGTGAGAGAAAAAAACACATCCTTCCCTTTTCTGAACTCTTATAAAAGCTACACCTTTTGTAAAATACTGTTCTTTTAAAACCCATGAACACACACACACATACACACACACATACACACGTTAAGGGGTCAAGCATTCAAATGGAGATGAAACACCAGCACCTGCCTAGATTGCTAGAGAGAAACATTCACCCCTGTTATTTGTGAGATGCGATATTAAAACATTAGCACAGTAGAATGGCTTGTTTCAAGGAGGCACGACTGTGGTTCAGGGACTATCTGCTTTGTATCATGCGCAAGTTCACAAAAGTTGTTGAAAATAAATCAGAATAATTCAGAAGAGGGAAGTAGGCTGGGTGCAGCGGCTCACGCCTACAATCCCAACACTTTGGGACGAAGAAGTAGGATCGTTTGAGACTAGCCTGGGCAACATAAGAGAGACCTTATCTTTTATTTTAAAATAAAAGTAAAAATAAAGTAGCCAGGCATGGTTGTGTGAACCTGTGGTCCCAGCTACCCGGGAGGCGGAGGTGGAAGGATCGCTTGAACTCGGGGGTTGATGCTGCAGTGTTCTGTGATCTGTGATCTGCAGTGATCTGTGAAGTGCACCTCTGCACTTCAGCCTGGGCAATAGGTGAGACTCTGTCTCAAAAAAAAGAAAAAAAAGAGTGAAGTAGCCTGCGCCTCATCCATGGGGTTCCTTCAGCAGTCAAAGAGTGCTGAACTGTCGTGGGAAGGCTAAAAGTGCCCCTATGGAAACACTGGGTTTTCTTTCTCTCTTTGTTTCTCCAGTAGTTAGTCTATTTTCACCCCCCAGAACAGCAAAGCCGGTTCCATAGGCTTAAGAAAAAAAAATAATAAATCTTAGGCTATTAGCAGCTGATGACTGAACAATGTAATCCGTGTAGTGAATAGAGCCCTTCTGAATTATTATATAGTACATGGATTTTCAATGTTATAGACAGGTCATATAAAACCAGTTGCAATCCAAGGGTGTCATGTTATAGCCCCACATCAAAATTTGGACTTTCACAATCAAGGCTTACAAAGCTCCCTTCCCTAGTGTCTCCCCAGCTGGTATTCAACCGTGCTTCACTTATAGCTAAGCCACCTTTCATTTGCTCTGATTATTAAAAACATTAAATCAGGCACATTAAACGTCTCCTGGTTACTATTTTGTGAAAAGCAAGAGTTGAATGAACTCCAGCTGTGGGTGACGTGTAAGTGAAGCAATGGTTAGGTCCACGTTTTGGAGGTTTGCTTTTTTTTTTTTTCCTTTAAACATTATTTTCTTCTTCACATGCAATGCTAAAGGGAAAAAAAATAAAACAGAAGGAAGTCAAAATGAAGAGTAAACAGGGAGCCCAAGAAAAAGTGGAAATGGAGAAGAAAACTGGGCATTAGCAAGTGGACCAAGAGGAGAAGGAGAAGTGAAGAGACGCTCGGTGGTGTTATTTGGACATCAATGAATCTTATAATATTTTATAGTAAGACACAAAAAGTTATGGGAAAGGCTGTGTGTTTATCTGGGATTCTGGTGACACCACAGCACAAACTCAACATGAGTTAAGATGTCAAAAGATTTTCTACCCAGTTACCTTGGATCTGTCTTACTTGACATCTAGGTATGCCTCATTTTGGCTAAAAGCTGTGGTTTAACAAGATTCAGTGTTTCAGGCAAAGGGTTGGACTGATAAGAATGAAACCATGGCTATATACAGAAAAGGTTCAGTTTATAAACAAGTAACTGGTACCAGAAAATTGGAGAAAAGCACCAAAGCGTTTCCCAAGCTGATAGATATTAATTGCATAACTCCCTTTTTTCTTATATAACTAAGTATAAAAGACAACATTTCCATAATGACTATAAAAATGAAAGCCAGTCTTTGAAGAACTGAGGAGTCTTCCAGGTCTGAGTTAATTCTAAAAATGCCCTTAAAAGAAAGGACGCATGGTACGCTACAGCTCTTCTTGGAGGCCAGGTCTGATGGTGCATTTTAAAGAATTGGATTCAGGTCTGTTCTGTGAGTGGTGAGCTGGCTGAGGGTGGAGCTTCCTACCACCTCGCTGACTGATGAGGAAGTAGTGATGGTATTATGCTGGATGACTTGTTGCTGGGAGCAAGCTGGGACAGGACTAGCAGGAGGGCTACTCTCCGGACCTAGAGAGAAAAAAAAAAAGACAACACACACACATACACACACACCAATATAGGTCTTTTTTGTATGGACTTGTGGACTCCTCAGAGAAATAGTACCGGATATTTACTTGAAATAGAAGTTTCGCACATTTTCTTCTGAAAGTTAATTTCAAAACTTTATTTTCAACTGTTGTCACAATGCTATGCCTTTCCAGTTTATATCTACAAGCAAAGCCATGCTTTCTGTATCAGTAAAATGATTTGATGTGTTTAAGTCATGGACATGTGAACTTCCCCATCTTGTCTTTCAAATAGCCATCCATATATCAAATGTGGAAAAATACTCACATGTGGTGGGAGAATCTGTGTTGCTCAATCTAAAAAATTATTTGAAAATAAATTGACCTTCAGCCATGAATCCCTGCTCCTCCCACCATCCCTATTCAACTAGCATTTAACCAACTGGCATTCCAGATGCAGAAACCGGGGTCTGAAGGAAGGGATCATGTTACATATTGAGAAACTGAGGTCAGTCACTAGCTTTTCAGCCCAGGGAGTAACATGCAGTGTTTCTGGAGGCACTGGATGTAATTCACCCAAGGCCTGGGCCCCAGCCCACAGATTTCTGAAGGAGACTGCGGGGCCACTAGTACTTGGGCTTCAGCTGGCTCTTTTCTTACTGGCTGCAAAATTGGAATTTGGTATTTTTTTTAATACTTCGAAATGCCAGGGAAGGAGTAGCCAGAAATTATCAGGAGGTGGTGGGCATGGTGTTGCACAGGGGTCAGGAAAAAGGGATCCCCTTGGAAGAATAGTCTGGAAGCCACTCAAGAATTCTTGTATATCTGCCTGGAAGTAAAATCTACACTTTACTTTTGCTCTTTCAATCAAATTCAGTGCAAACTTAGTGGCAAAAAAAAATTGGACACTAAAGAAAAGTGAAAAAGTCAGTGACTTACTTAGATATCCTTGTGATTCTTTCTGCATGGCTGTTATTGGGCAGTCTTTATGTGTTAACAACAACTGTTTCAGCTGGGCCACCTCATTTTTCAACATAGACACTTCATTCTAAAAGAGATGTATTAAAACCATGTTGAGAAGACCAGAGGATACAAACCCAATGCCCTGTGCACTTTCAACAACAAAACTGGCAAACTCTTCTGTTATGTCTAAATGACATCAAGAACATTATTTACTGTGGTTCGCCTGAAAGTTTGTAGCTTACCTTTAATTTGGCCCTCATATTTACCAGGGCCTTTCCAAAGAGATTAGGTTTTAACTCAAGAGCTGAACCTTATTAAAAGGCTAGACCACACCCTTAGGTGATGAGAACTGAAGCCAGGTGAGAATCCTTACTCCACACTGACTGCATGACCTTAGGTAGATAACACAACCCAACTGAGCTCCAGCAACCTCGTTATAAGATGGTGATAAGAAGAGTACAACGTTATTTGTGTTACTGTGAGGATTAAATACGGTAATAGATGGGAAACAGAACAATACCCAGCACATACTAAGCACTTAATACATTTAACTATCGTAACCTTCACAAGCTCAGGTTGACATCCAGTTGAGAATGTGAATATGAGGCATGCAGTGGGCAGAATTATGTGGTAGGATTTGTGGCTTCCACCTGAAATGCAATCCGAGTAAGCTGACTCATCTACCATCAGATTTTCCAAAAGAAGTATGTGTTGCTCAATCTAAAAGGAATATCTGAAAATAAATTGACCTTCAGCCATGAATCCCTGCTACCCCCACCATCTCCTACTCAATTGCTGTTCATGGGCTACTGTTGAGCAAAGCACGTCCACTTGCCTGATGCCCACTAAGCAGGAGGCATGGAAGCACATAGTGCACACGTTGGTCAGCTGCAGGTGGATGATGTCAGCTCAGGGTGGCAAGAAGCAATGAAGTTTTGGGCCATGATTGAATTAATTTGATTGAGTGCATTGATTATTTGGTCAATTTCGGTCTATAAAATACTCTTTCCCTCCTCAATATCAGGATATTGTGGATGGTGTGGGGTTTTCTTCTATTTACTCATGTAAGTGCCTCGGATCTCTACTTTATCTATTAATAGTAATTCACAAAGGCATGCTCATAGCTTTGTAGAATAATGAACTTGGCATCCATTGTCTACAAATATAGACACAAAATAGATGGCGGCTCCGAGATGCTTCCACTTGATAAAAGTGAACTGTAAATGTAGTGCTGTCTTGAATAAGCCATTTAAAAATTGTGATCAGTAATATCCTCTCTTTGGTCAAGGTTTATTTGTGACTGCCAGGCATTGTACTTCACATGTAGGAAACTTAAAAAATGCATGCACACAGAAAAGCACGATTAACATTGCTGTCATTAAGTTGTACCTACACTTTCAATATGAACTTGGCTTTTCAGCCATGTATTTATCACCTAGGAATGTATGTTTGGGATTCCAGAAGTTACTCTAAAAAAAATTGAAATCTTTTTTAAGGAATATCTCCCATTTCTAAATTTCTTTGTGAAATACATTATAAGCAACTACATATTGAGTAATATTAATAACAAAATAATAAAAATAATAATAAAACAATAGCAATAATAAAAATCTCATCTACAAATCTCATCTCATTCCCTTTCTCTTCCAAACTTTATTTTTACAAAATAAAAATGACTATTTGGGAAGTTAGCCTTAACGATGAATAAATCACTTAATCAAACAAGAAAATTGGTCTTACATCTCAGAACATACAAGAAGGCAAATTGTACCTCCCAACTCCAAATGAATGTGATTGATAAGGGGCTCTGTGGAAACCAAAAGTGACTCTGTCAATTCCAGGGTCAGTGGGATAATTTACAGGACAATTTATTTTAGCCTTAAACACTACCTTCTTCCTCTTTGATTTTACACCTATCTAAATTCAGATGGCCTTCCTTCTTTTTCTCAGTTCTCCCTCTGCTCAAAATAGCACATATAAAAGAAAGTCACGTCTAGACCATCATATGAAGGCAATCTCTTGTCAAAAACAAACAAAAACAAAAACAAAACAAGGAAACAGAGATGTGTTTGTGTGTGTGTGTGTGTATTTATGTATATTTACTTAAGAAGGAAATGTCATATTATTTGCATTAAACTACAGAAATAACACTTTTCTGAAATCAAAACTGCCAGACACCTTGCCCCCTGAGTAGAAGCTCTCAGCTGCAGATAATGTAGACAATGGATCTTAGAAAATGGAATCAAGTTCCAATTTCTAGCGAATCCACACTTTTCCACCTAGAAAACAACAACAACAAAAAGTATTAAAAACAAAACTGGGTTCTCTTGCTTTCTTATACTTTTGGAAGAAAAAACACCCCCGCCTGTGGCCATCTTGGAGAGGTTGAACTTAGTCTCCATTTCTTCCCCCACTATGTCCCGGGCAGTGAAACCCTTTCTTGGCAGCATTCAATCTCCCAGGCACAAAGTGTTCATTGCCCCTTCCTTAAGAAAACACTCCGAATTCTATTCTCTGGGTTTCTACAGTTAGCAAAGAGCTAACTGCCTATGATATTTGGCATGCCCCAAACAGTTTCACAATAAATTTTTGCTTTCATAAGGCTGTTTTACTATAAAAAGAGCACCAGTCAGCACATGTGGTGCCCTGGCCTATCACCAAAACCCCATACAAAGTATATGACTTTGGTGGCATTTAGTCTATGAACAGCAAAACACTTTATTAATAAAGCAATATGTTGTAAGTACAGAGACCAAAGGCCTGAGTGTTGTGAGGTCTGTAAAAATGCAGAACCCTGAGAATATTGAGACAGCTGACCATCATTTAAAGATGTATGTGAATATGAACATATTCTTTTTTTCTTTTTTCTTTTTATAGAGACAGGGTCTTGATCTGTTGTCCAGGCTGCACTACAGTGGCACCATCATGGTTCACTGCAGCCTCTACCTCCTGGCTCAAGCAATCCTCCCACCTCAGTGTTCTGAGTAGCTGGGACTACAGACATGTGCCACAATGCCCACCTAATTTAAAAAAAATGTTTTGCAAAAATGGGGTCTAGTTATTTTACCCACGCTGCTCTTGAACTCCAGGCCTCAAGTGATTCTCCAGCCTCAGCCTCCCAAACTGCTAGGATTACAGGCATGAGCCACTGTGCCTGGCAGGACATATTTCTTAATGTAACATGTTAATAATTATGTTATTTAGCCATGTTATGGTGGGAAAATGAACACCAATTAATGTCAGTAGAGAAGGGCAATCAGCTTCTTGTTTATACCATATACACGTAACTACGATGCTGCAAGGACTAAATAAAGGCCTAATAACCACAGAAGCCATAGAAATTCATGGGGCAGCATCCAATAGGAAAAGGAACTCTCGCCTGAGAGTTGAGAATAATAGGGTTTGAGTTCTCAAGCTGCCATGCCAACCAAGTATAAAACACGATGGTTTTATACTTCATGTATAGAAGTAGAGAACTACTTCTCTAAGTTCCTTCCAGAAAGAATTTTTTTTTTATTCTACAAGCATTTCTGTGTCACCTTCTATTGAGAAAGCAAATTACCCAATTATCTAATGAAAGATTCAATCTTGACTTTTATTCATTACTTAACTACTTTCAATATGCTCAAATATGCTTATAATTTTGGTCTTATCTTTCATAAGGGAGCCAGTTCTATCACCTCTTATGCTTCCAAATCTTAGTAAGGCAGATTCCAAAGCAACATTTATAGTTTCATTTTATAACAAAATTTTGTATGTCCATTTATGTGTCCATATTGCTGAGACAGCATCTATGGAGCCTTCATTATATTTCATAAAGGGTCTTTGGCTTAAGAAAGGTCAAAAATCACTATCTTGGAGAAAGAAGAATGAATTGTGTGGTGTGCACATGCATAATCATCTTAAAGATTCCATAGTGAAAGAATGATTAGTATAGGAAATGCACAAATACTAGACTATATTTTAAGTAAAAACCCTTTTCAGGGGAACATAAGTGGAATCACCTTGAATTCATTTTGGAAGAGAACAACCAGATAGCAAATGTTTCAAAATGCATAAAAGAAATCAAATGTGGCCTGGAAGTCTAGTAGGGAAATAAAAACCAGGCCTTCTGGAGGCATTTTCTTACTCTGAATTACCTTGTTTTATAAATTGAGGAAAATCACCATTTTTTATTCCCCTATGTAGGTTATAATCAGAGTTTTAGGTCTTAATATAAAAGTACTTTGTAAATACAAGGTATTAATAATACGTATCGATTGTCTGGTGAAAATCAACTCTTCATCTTTTCATTTTTCTAAATGAATTTGAGTTTGCTCCTCTAAAGCAGTTAGCTGTTTAGCAATTGTAAGATCCAGTTGGACTGATCTATTTTTAAACCCATAGTTTGCCTTGGGGTGAAGCAGCACTCCATAGAGATATTCAATACTACAATAACATACTTTAAGCAAGCACTCCAACAAGTCCCTAACAGCTACATTTGCAGTGTTCAGCTTTGGGGATGTCATTATTTATACGATAAATCCACAGTGCTTTTTGGTGTAAGCAGTAGTTTGTGCCAAAAAAATAATTATCAAAATGGGCCCTACAATATACCCTCCCCCAGCTTTTTTGTTTTGGTAGATTAGCTGAGACCAGGTTTGGTTCACTCTGAAACAAAGAACTTTCAATTTGTCAAGCAACAGTTCCCATCTGGCCTATTCGCTTGCCAAGTCCCAGACCTGGGCTCATGTGTCCAAAATTTCAGCAGCAACTTAGACCATGTGTCTTTGCACTAAAAAAGAAAAGCAATTATTTCCATGGGTGACCAGATGATTTCCATATCCTCTACTGAACCCAGACGTTCTACTGAGTACCACATCAGCAGTTGATGAATTTAGAGCTGATCTTAGTCACTTAGTATCAGAAAAAAGAACATGGATTTCTTTGGCTTACGGAGTTTCTAAAATAAAAGACCACAAAGAAGTGGGTTAGGTCAACAGGAGACTTCCCTGAGTCCTCATTCTGCCACCTACTCATTGTGTGCCATTAGGGAAGACCCCTCATTTCCCTAACCTCAGTTTCTTTCTCCATAAAATGTCAGATTAGGTGGTTTCTAATATTTTCCCCAATTCCTATACCCTTTTGGACCTCTTGGGCAGAGATGTGTTGTGAGACTAGGAAATGAAGTCTGGGAGTTTGATTTTGTTTTCTTAGGTCTGGTTTTTCCAATCTGAAATGCTGCAGCCTAACTAGAGGGTTCTATGCTGGAAAACAACTCAAAAGTGGCAGCTGGCCATCCAGACCTTGGATATTCCATTTGGCTGGAGTTTGTTTGCTTAGCACCTTCCATTTCTGTTTACTTAAAATTTGGCTCACTGGTCCAGCCTCAAGAGAGCCACCTTTTTCTTTTGACAAAGGTCCAGTGAGAGGGAAAGGGTCATTCAAAGGTAGCAGAATCTGCAGCATCCTCTCCAGCATCCCAGGGCCTGATGCAGGACACTCAGCTTCACAGAGAACACTGGGCGGTTGTGGCTTCTGTCCCTCCAAGGCAAAGCGGTGGTTGGAAAATATCAACAATTTAGTCTGTTCAGAGACTGTCCCTTTTTTGGGTACTGTTTTAACTACCAAAATATTGGTGCCTGTCACATGAACTCAGTAGGAATTTTTTTTTTTTTTCTGGTTTTGGGAGCTAGAGTTCTAGTTCCTTTTTTCCCTCAGCCATTTGGCTCTAAAGAAATGTGAAAAAAAAAAAAAATCAGTGCATTAGGGTCTAGCAAAGGGTAAATTTACCTTGTATATTTTGTAAAAGCAGTCATAAATACGCATATGCCAAGTCACGAACACCTCTGGCCTCAAAGTCAATGGACATCTTTACTTTCCTGGCTCTCTGCTATGATCCCTCCATGTTTGCATGCGTTAGGATCACAGTCAATACCCTGAAGGAATTCTGCAAGGACTCATTTTAGTTAAAACTGATTTAAAGCCTTGGCAGCTGATATGTGCCAGCTGGCTATTTTTGGCTCCTTCATCTAAGCAGTGGTTCCTAAGGCTGATTTTGCCACCCAACTTCCCTTCCCAATCACCACTAGGGGACATTTGGCAATGTCTGGAGACGCTTTGGTTGTCATAGGTGGAAGGTGTGCTCCTTATACATAGTGGGTAAAGGCCAAGGATGCTGCTAAATAGCCTGCAATGCACAGGGAACAACAAAGAATGATTGAGCCCAGAAGTCAATAGGGCCAAGATTGAGAAAACCTACACGTTTGCATCATCCTCCTGCAGACCTCAGAAATGGTGGCAAATTCCTGGGTTTCCCCAACTTCAGTTATCACAGAACCACTGCTGTAATATTTACTAGGTTCACATATATAAGAACTTTTATTTACTTAACATGTTTGTGCAAATTAACTCAATTTTGAATAATTTAGCCTTCTTACTAATATCTTTGAAACTGCAGATTTGATCTTCTAATTACATTTTTCAATACACATCAAAATTAAAATATGATTATTAATATTAAAAATGCTTGGCTGTGCGTAGAGGCTCACACCTATAATCCTAACACTTTGGGAGGCTGAGGTTGGAGGGTTGCTTGAGACCAGCCTGGGCAACATAACAAGACCTTGTCTCTAGAGAAAAAAAAAAAAAAATTAGCCAGGCATGGTGATATACACTTCGGGAGGCTGAGGTGGGAGGAACACTCGAGTCCAGGAGGTCAAGGCTGTAGTAAGCTGCCCTCCAGCCTGGGCAATGGAGTGAGGCCCTGTCTCAAAAAAGAAAAATGCTTAACCACATTCTACCTAAAAGTTTCTCAGATACTATTGTGCCTATCAGATTCTACAAGTGGTTTTAAAGGTGTTTGAGTCCAGCCATTTCTCTGGTGGCTTGACTCCCTGCAATCACATCCTTGCCAAGTAGTCAAGCAGCCAATTCTTAGACACTCCAGCAATGAGGAATTCATTCATTTATTTAACAAATGGTTACTGAGTGTAGACACTATACTATAAACAGGGGAACCCATTCATTTATTCAACAAATAAGTTACTGAGTGTAGACACCACACTATAAACAGCAGATAGATAGTGGGCGGAGGGAGTAGCAAGAGACAGTCCCAATCTTCCCGCAGCATGCAAGTTAGTGCAGGAATCATTATCTTATTTTCCTCACATCTGCTATATGTTTCGCAGTTTCTTGCTCATCATGTCTATCACAAAAAGAATGACACATTTAGGGGGAAAAATGAACATCCATAAATTATGAAATTTGGGCCCTCATACAACACACACTTTCCTTATATACTTTCAATTTGTACACTGGAAGCCCCAAGCCATCTCCATTTAATGAAACTGAATATGCAAAGGCTTTGGGGTTTGGCACCCTAACTGTTCCTTTCTAAGGATGCACAGAGAACTAGGTGTGGGAAGAAGATGAAAGTAACCTACCAATGCCTAGCCATTAACTGTTTTTTTTTTTGTTTTTGTTTTTGTTTTTTTTTGAGACAGAGTCTCACCCTGTTGCCCAGGCTGGAGTACAGTGATGCGATCTTGGCTCACTACAGACTCTCCCTCCTGCATTCAAGCCACTCTGCTGCCTCAGCCTCTTGAGCAGCTGGGACTATGGGCCTGCGCCACCACGGCAAATTTTTTTTTGTATTTTTAGTAGAGACAGGGTTTCTGCACCTTGGCCAGGCTGGTCAAACTCCAGACCCCAAGTGATCCCGCCACCTCCCAAAGTGATTAGCCTCCCCAAGTGCTGGGATTACAGGTGTGGGCCACTGCACCCAGACCCCATGAACTCTTAAAGTGCAGAGTCTCCCTATGTAGGGTACTTTCCTCCCTGCCCCACTCTCTTTGGCCATTCTCTCAGCTTCTGGAAGCACTGGAGTATAATCCACAACTCTTAATGCTATCCCTGGACTGTGGGTCACATACGTGTCTATTTACTTGCCTTTTTTTCTGCTGATAAATAGTGCACATATTTTTAACATTAGAACAAATGCTCTAAACTACATCATTACAAACTATAAAGTCTGCCGGAGAAGCCCGGGTACTAGAGTTTCTTCCTTTTCTCTTAGACACGCCCAGACACTTCTGGGCCTCATTATAAAATCTCCCCAGTGAAGCCATTCATAAAAAGCAAAAATTATGCAAGATTCAAATCTTGGTGAGTTGGCAAATGAGATGAAAACATGCCTTTTCTTTCAGAGCTACATAATGACCATAAACCTTTCTTTCTTCCATGTGAAACAAAAATAGAGATAATCAAGTATAAGCCAAGGAAACCCCCTCAACCTAGTCAATATAAGGAACAGCTCCTTTTCAGTTGAAGGTTTATTATGGGCCAGGCACTGGGCAACTGCTTTGGAGACATTAGTTTGTTTATTCCCCCTAATGTAACAACTCTATAAAGTTATGATTCCCATTCTATAGAGGAAGAAACAGAGAGCCAGCGAGTTAAACCTAGCAAGTAATTGCTGAACCAGGGTTTGGATCTCTGTCGGATTAAAGCCTGTGCTCCCAGCCTACAACTTAGCTGGGTAGGTCCCCCCTTCTCAGAGCTCTGTGGGCAAATTGATTGAAAAACTGAACGGTTAATTTTGTTTTGTAGAGTGTCCCGGAATTAATAAAGCTCGAGGAGTGAGGCTGTGGCTCCTCTGTGGACTAAGTGTGTGGCATCACTGCTTAGGTCAACAAGTGCCTGTCGGGGCCGGAAATGCCCGCGGAGCAGAGGGCCTTTGAGTCCCGGGGAAAGACACCGTGGGCTGCACCTGAAGCTGCATGTTTGTCTGGGTGAGTTCTTCTGCTTTCTTTTCCAATGACATCACCCAGACCTTCCTCTTCTGTCTGCAGCGGGTGGCAGCTGCCCGGTTCCGTTCCAGAAATTTCCGCCGCCTCTCGTCCGGATCCTCGTCCACCACCCTTCGCCGGCGCCCCCCTGTGGGCTGCGGTGGCTGTATTGTCTGGGTTGGCTGCATCTGTTGTGTTGCTGGTGAAACCTGCTGGGACAGAGAGGGAGGAGGTGATGGGGATAGGGAAGGACGTGTTAGGTAAGGGAAGAAACCCAAGCTGATGTTAAAATGCAAAGCACAGAAAGTCTATCGCTTCAGTCAGCATATGAGACTTGCCTCCTATGAATGAAATAAATGATGAAATCACACTCAGAAAAGAAAAAGCATCACTGACCTATATATTCTGTGATGTGTTGGCAAGATATAGGAATGATTTGTGAAAAGATGTAGTCAGATGGATTTTTCCCTGACAGGCATTTAGCCGAATCATGGTAAAGGAAACATTTATTTTTCTCCTTCAGCTATTAAAAATGTTTTACTGACCGTGTGTTTAAAAACTTTAAAGTAAGGGTCAGGTGTGGCGGGAGGATCATTTGAGGCCGGGAATTTCAGACTAGCCTGGGCAACATAGCAAGACCCTGTGTCTACAAAAAAAATGGAAAAATTAGGCAGGCATGGTGGTGCATGCCTGCAGTTCTAACTACTCAGGAGGCTGAGGTGGGAGGCTTGCTTGAGCCCAGGAGGTCGAGGTTGCCATGAGCTATGATTGTGCCACTGCACTCCAGCCTGGGCAACACAGAAAGACCTTGTCTCTAAAAAACAAAAAAACAAATAAACAACTTTAAAATA
Source organism: Theropithecus gelada (assembly GCF_003255815.1). Taxonomy (NCBI): domain Eukaryota; kingdom Metazoa; phylum Chordata; class Mammalia; order Primates; family Cercopithecidae; genus Theropithecus; species Theropithecus gelada. The sequence continues at coordinate 83,981,319 of NC_037670.1, forward strand.
GCCAATGTATGGCTACAGGGTGAAAACAGAAAGGTCAGGGTTATTATCACAATATGGATGACTCAACTGTCATCTGCAGAAAACCTCTGAGCAGGTTGTGGGCTCCTTTCATTCTAATAGTGGTAAAGTTGTGTTGCTAACACACCTCTGGGACATCGTTGCCACTGTGGCTCCTATCAAAAGAAGCCCATGAAGCCAGGAAGGCAGGTGAAATCCTATTTTGACTCTTTCACAGTTCTTAATGCAGAGGACTAGCCGGACCTGCACACTCCAGCTGGGCCTGCCTGCCCCTCAGAGGGCTCACCAGGGTGAAAGGAGATCCAGGAGAGCTTTCTAGGTGATTGGGAAGCTGGGCCTTTGAAAGCGTTAAATCGATGCCTGAAGCAGCACTGAGCCCTGTCATACCCTGTGTGTATGAGATAGTGAGAGTTGCTTGTGCATTACCATACACTTACATTAGAAGGAAATCCTAAGAGTGGCAAAGCACTTTATTAAAAAATTTTACTATGCTTATAGAGTTCTTGCAAGGTCTGTGTGAGACTCAGCAACATCTAAGGCTTAGAGACCTCCACACATACAGCTTTTTTTCTATTCATAAGGCAGACACACGGCACCTTGTGAAATTTCTACGACTGACTCTTTATATGTCTGGACACCTAATGCTTTCCCTCATGCACTTCATTCCTTCCTCCTTCTTCATTCTCAATAAAAGGCGGGTTTTTTTCCCTCTCCCATTTCTCAGTCACTCAGGTTTATGACTGTAATACCTATAAAGTTGTTTTACAAGAGACATTTAACCTGCAGAAATAACAGGCCAAAAGTTTTAAAAATGAAGCCCAACAATCTTTTCTACCACATTCCAGCACTATGATTGAAATCAATCAGAATGACTGTAATTGCACTAATAATGGCTACTGGTTGACATCAGTTGACTGATGGTGATATATTTTAATCCAAAACTCTATCAAACCTTCTATGACTAACTGTAAAAGAATCAGGCCCAGGGTTGAGGTTGAACTGCATCTCAGTAATTTGATGTAAAGCAAAGACATTTTCTTTTTTTCTTGAGATGGAGTCTCTCTCTGTCACCCAGGCTGGAGTGCAGTGGCATGATCTCAGCTCACTGCAACCTCTGCTGCCTGGGTTCAGGCAATTCTCCTGCCTCAGTCATCCAAGTAGCTGGGATTACAGGCACCTGCCACTGTGCCTGGCTAATTTTTGTAGTTTTTAGTTGACACGGGGTTTCACCATCTTGGCCAGGCTGGTCTTGAACTCCTGACCTCGTGATCCACCCGCCTCAGCCTCCCAAAATGCTGAGATTACAGGCGTGAGCCACCACACCCGGCCAGCAAAGACATTTTCTAGAACTGTTTGTTGGTGACTATTTTCCTCCCGATTACAGAAGAATAACAAAATAAATTAACTGTGTAAGGTCTTAGTCATCAGAATTGCTAGTGAAGACATCATCCTTGTTATTGGCAAAGGCTTACCACTTGCCATTTCGGATGGTAATTCCTGAGCTAACTACTGCAAAGAAAAGCATTAAGAGGGAATGTGCTAACTGCTTGGATATTTTTGCCTTTAACCGTTTCCTTTTGTGAATTATGATCTCTTATTGCCAGCCCCAGACAAAACCCTCAAATAGGAAAAAAATGTTTTCACATCTCCATTGCAGGGACTTATCTTTCAATTCTGTATCCTCCTACCCTAAGTTTAATCAGTGTAACCCATGACACTTTTCGTGTGTCTCACCCAAAGGCATAAGTGACGTGGTTTCAGGTGTAATGTAGGTTCAGGATTGGTTAAGAGAAATTCCTTGAAACCAGCACTCTACTATCACATCCTTACATGCAGGAGGAGCACAAGAAGCCAGGAGAAAATGCAAATACATTCCTAAACCCAGAATCTGTGTAACTGGTAATTATTGTTGCTTGTAATTTTATTTTTAAAGCAGAATTCTCTTGGCATAGATGCTCTGAAAATTGTGATCAAAAGTAATCAATTATAATTTCAAAAAGGCAGAATTTATTCCAAATCATCTTAGAATCTCAGAGTTCAAAGGATTCTATTCCTACTTGCAGATAATCATACAATTAAGAAAAATGGCAAGATCTCAGTAATCAGCCAAGTTAATACAATTTAAAAGTGGTGTTTTGGGATACTGCCTAAATGATCTGGTTCAAATTTTAGCAAGACCAACCTGGGCTCTTTCTTTTTAGTATACAATTAAAAGAAGTAACTGTTCATGAAGCTAATTATAATAGCAATTAACTAATTGCATATACAATTGGCCACTTACTGACTTGAAACAGAGGGCAACTGGCTAATTGGTAATTAGCTAGTGAATGGCTTTTATATTCAAAGAACTGTTATATAACTTGCCCTGTGAAATAACTTGCCCACAAAGGTGACCAAACCTTGATGTTCTTGTTTCCTTATAAACTAAGTACCTATGTGAATCAATTTGACCATCGTTGACTTTGTAGTTTTTTTTTTTTTTTTCCTTTCTAAATACATGTTCTAGTATGGCATTTGACTAAAAATGTGACCAAAAAGGTTCTCTGGGTAACGTTTGATTGCTATACAATTTGCTAAACTTCTATTATTTTGGTTTGGAATAACATATTTTGAACACTGTGCCAAGGGCTTTACAGAGATTCTCTTATTTAATACTCATAAGAGCCTAGAGTTTAGTCTACTATTACCCAGCCCCATTTTGCAGATGGAAAAACTGAGGGTTGGAGAGGTTAATCGTTTCTGTTCACAATCACACAGTGAGGAAGCCAGGAAAAAAGTTAAGGTTATCTCACTCTAATGCTCAATTCTTATTCACAATGTAGAACACCTCTAAGGACCTTGTAAAAGACAGTTTATCTAATAAATAGCTTAGAGAGTTGCTTGTGCCTGATCCATTCTGTGGATGGCTGTCCAGGTTTGGTGCACGTTAATGGAGGGGGGCTCAAGAGTTCAAAAAGCTGCCTGGTGTAAGGTCTTGTCTCCAGGGGCAGATGACAGAGGAGACGGTGAATAAGTGTTATTTGATGGTTCCACGCTTCCGACACCCTTCTGATCCAGCTGGTTGGAAGCTGGCAGTGTGGACTGGGTGGAGGGTATGGATGAAGGTCATTCTGCTTGAGGATCCAAAGTGTCTAGGCCCAGCCATGCTCCTGGACATGCCCTTCATCCACTTACTAAAACTCACTCCAGTACAGGACTCGCCTCTCTTCTTGGCCGTGGGTGACATAACGTCTGCCTGGTCCCCCAACCCTCTTTCAGTTTTGTCTAAATGCTGGCTTTCTTTACAGCCACTCCTTGTGACTCTCCCCCACTGGGATTTGGCCTTTCTCTTGGTCTGATCATCTACAGAACTTGGCTCTCTTTCTGTTCCCTCCAACGCATTTCTCATTCAGGGGGATGAGTCACCTCTCTTCACCATTTACACAGCACCTTATGCCCTAGCATCCGTGATGGAGCTTCTTTGTCTGCCTTGAATTGTTACTCTTTAGATTTTTTAACATTCACTGTTACTCAGAAGATTGCCTGTTGTATTTAACTTCCATTTTACAGGTGACAAAATTTAGTCTCTATGATGTTTTAAAACAGCAGCTAGAACCAGGGTTAGAATTAACTTGTTTTTCTCATTCTTAATTCACATCTTTCTTCACAAATTTAAATTCTTCCTAATCCATCGATTCATATTACTTTTGGGAGGGGCTAACTTTCTGACACACTGCAGAAATAGATTTTGGAGAACTTAAAGTTTATACTTGCCCTTAGAGACTAGACCTGATATTATTTAGTATATTATTTATAGAAATTGTGATCTGGTAGGGTCTTATGGGTAAGGGTTGCCTCCTAGGAGATAAACAGAGCTCCCTAGAATGTGAGATAGAACACCTGGGCTTGTCAAACAAGATTGCTGCAAATGACCCCAGCATTAGAGCTTGCACTGTTAAGAAAGAGAATAAGAAGGGGAAAGAGATCACAGAAAAGGTCTACCTGTGCTTGGTTGCCGGTGTGCAGGGGCGGATGTGGCGAGGTCTGGTGATGTGCTGGGTGTGCATGAAGGTGGGAATGGGAGTGGTGATGTGGATGGTTCTGCTGGTGATGGGGTTGAGGGTGAGGATGGTGCGCTGGGTGCTGGTGCTGGTGTGGGTAAGGGTGGTGGGGTGGCAGTGTCTGGTGCTGATGTGGGTGCGAGTGCATGTGATGGTGTGGCGTCTGGTCCTGCCGGGAGCCCATCATCTCCATCATGTGTCCCATGGTGTTCATGTTCCCATTTGACATGGCAGCAGGGTGGTGAGTCAGTGCAGCCTTCAACCTCTGAAACAGAACAAAAGGGAGGGGAGGGAACAACTGAAGTCAGTCATGTACATGATAGAGATTTAAAAGCAAAATGACTCACATTTTCAATTCTATATTTTAGATACTATTGTTAATGTTTCCTACCAGTAGCTGTCTTGCTACCAGTACAAGATAGCTTTTGTATTAATTTCATATTTTCTTACATATTGTGGTCATTAGGAGGGTCCTTGTCAGCCAAATAGGTTAATTCAACTGTCAAAGCCAATGGACAGGATATCCTATCAAGAATTACACATTCTACTAAAAGGTATTTCCTATTATCCAATCATGCATTATATCGTATCTACAACTGAATGCAAGCATACACCAAAGAGTACCATTCAATATGATAATGCCATTGAACAAAGAGCCTCCATCTGGTGTGCCACTGTATTTTTTTAATTTTTTTTTTTTTTGAGACGGAGTCTCACTCTGTCACTCAGGCTAGAGTGCAGTGGTGCGATCTCGGCTCACTGCAACCTCCGCCTCCTGGCTTCAAGCAATTCTCTGCCTCAGCCTTCTGAGTAGCTGGGATTACAGGCACCTGCCACCATGCCAAGCTAATTTTTGTACTTTTAGTAGAGATGGGCTTTCACCATCTTGACCAGGCTGGTCTTGAACTCCTGACCTCGTGATCCATCCACCTTGGCCTCCCAAAGTGCTGGGATTACAGGCGTGAGCCACGGCGCCCGGCCAGCCACTGTATTTTGTAAGAGTCACAAGAACAAATGCTCTTGCTTCTCAAAAGATTTCTCAGACACAGAGAATAAATAATTTCAAAATTTAAAATGCAGAGAACTAATCTGATTTTAGGGCTTAAACTTAGAGTTAGTAATTTACGAGCTTTGGAGGTAATGTGTAGGTATTTTCTGTTACCAATATCTTTCTTATGGTCCCTTCCAATACTCTAATTTTTCTCACTCAATAGCTTTCTTTTGACTTTGAGAAGGGAGTGAGGAAAATAGAAGAATATGGAGTATTGTACCTCCTTTGATGGCCACATCAACCGGCCAGATATATTTCTAACACAGAAGTATTATCCATTCATAAGCAGACATGTACACAAATAACTTGTACCTGAGTCTAAAGGAAGGGTCAGCAAACTTTTTCTATAAAGAGTCAGACAGTCAATATTTTCTTCTCTTATCTTCTGTCTCAACTACTCAACTCTGAAACTGTGGTGCAAAAGCAGCTGCAGACAATGTGTAAATGAATGAATCTGCTATGTTCTAATACAACTTCAGGGACAGGAAATCTGAATTTCATATAATTTTTACATGTCATGAAATGTTATTCTACTTTTGATTCTTTTTCCCCAGTCACTTAAAACGTAAAAACCATCCTTAGTTCATGCACTGGACAAAATTAGGCAGCGGGCCAGATTTGGCCCTTGGGCCATCATTTGCTAACCCTGTTCTAAAGGTTCAGTTGATAATCAGCTTAGTCCCAGTTTCTTCAAATTGTTTCTTCTGTGACACAGTCAATTATCATCATATCCCGAGGGGCACAATATGCTAAGGACTGTATAATGCAGTTACTCGTTGGAAATATATCTTATGCAGAGATGATTGTCTAATTGGCAAGCTCCCATTGGCTTCATGAAGTATTTACCAGGGGACTCAAAGTTCTCTCCAGATTTATGTTCTTATCTGATCCATGATAGTGGTGTATAATTGCTGGGCAAGGAAACAGTTGTATTTAAATGATGATCAAAGCTACCATGTGCTAACATTGTACAATATTAATGATTCTCAACCGGTTACATACACTATTGAAAAATACCAATTCAATTAATCAAAATCCTTAGTTAAACATAAAAAGCCTCTACCTGCTAAGAAAAAAAATAAATAAAAAACAAGAGGAAAGGATGGTAGATTGTATGTTAATATGAGATCATCATTTCAAATATTTTCGCATCCTGATTCAGTAACCACATAGTCCACTTCTCGCCTCTTTCATGAGCAATAGATACTGCACAACAACTACTCAACTTCATAATCCTGAAGCAGTTCAGCATCCTAAATGTCTGGAAAAGATGAGATGCTGGCTGCTGGGTATTGTGTTTCCTTTTTTTTTTTTTTTTTTTTTAGATGGAGTCTTGCTCTGTTGCCAGGCTGGAGTGCAGTGGCACGATCTCACTGCAACCTCCACCTGTTGGGTTCAAGCGATTCTCCTGCCTCAGCCTCCCAAGTAGCTGGGACTACAGGCATGTGCCACCATGCCCAGCTAATTTTTGTAGAGACAGGGTTTCACCATGTTGGCCGGGATGGTCTCCATCTTTTGACCTCGTGATCTGCCTGCCTCGGCCTCCCAAAGTGCTGGGATTACAGGCGTGAGCCACCATGCCCGGCCATGTTTACTTCTAAACAGAAGAGTGAACTAACACTTCTCATCTCCAATTTTGAGCAATGATTTCATTGTTTTTATAAAAATGCTTATTATAAAAATTTAAGCAATGCTTTGCAATGAAGTCAGCAACAATGAAGCCAAACGCGTTGTTTATATCTGGTGGGTGAACAGCATTCCAGACAACTCTATATACGTATATGGAGAGATGAAAGAATAACTAGAATAATTTTATAACTGTGGAATTAAAATAGCATGTAATTATAAAAACTTTTATTTGACTATGGCATAGCAAAGAAATGAAAATCCGGAAAATTGCTGGGATTTAGATACATGTTTCTTTACCCTAAGAGAAGTTTTTAGATGATATCTCCGAATTTAAGGATGAAAAAATATGAAAAGAGGTTATGTTGAAATCATCATGCCTTTTAAAAAAACTGACATGATGGAAAGTATGGATGGACTTTCTAAACTATTCCTTGTAATTTCATTACTATAAAAGTATACTTTTTATAATAAAAAATCAATTACTACAACAATATTAGATGAAAAAGTAAAAGCCACTTGCCTAGCCTTCTCCCCTAAACCCCAGTTGTAACCACCACATATCCTCAGACATTTGCTTTGCATTTATTAGGATACATTTGTGCAAGCCCTTTTAATACATAGTTTTGTATCTTGCTTTTTGTCCCTTTAGCAATATATCCACAAAATAGGTAATAATAATGGCTATCATTAGCTAAGTACTTGCTATGTGCCAGTTCTTGTTCTATATGTTTTACAAATATCAAGCCACCTAATCCTCAGAACAACCCTGTAAGGCTAAACGAGAGGCAAAGCCACTCTACCTCCAAAGCTTGTTCTCTAAACCAGGAGAGAAGGTGCCACAAGCCATGCCATTCACGCTTTGCCAAAAACAGAAATGAACTGTGTTTTGCCACCGCCCCATCATCAAAAGGAAAAGCAGAAAGAGTGAGAAGGGGCTAGAAGAGCTGACAAGAGGAGAAGTTATTGCTGCATGGTCCAGCAATGGCCACGTGCAAGTGTTACTCAGCACACAGCTAGGGACCTGGATGCGCTCTTTCTGAAATTTAGTGGAAGGGAGAATGGATGGTAAAGAATTTCCAGGAACTTCATCTGCAGCAAAGAAAGGATTATCCAGGGCTCAGCATCTTCATCTCCCTTGTATTTGTGAAGAATTGATACTTACATTTCCCCAATCCAAAACACAGACATGATAAGGGCCATGCATCCGTTCTCCCTGCCTCTACTTCCTCACCCTTGGCTTTAACCCTTGTAAGTCTGTCTAATGCTCAGGGGATGAAGGTCAAAGCCCTTAATATGGCCTAGCTGTGGTCCCTGCAGGGCATAGGCCTGACTTCCCATCAGCCCTTTCTCTTCCCAGCCAGCCACACTGACCAACTTTCAGTGCATCATGCACCCCTAGACATGGGGCCTTCGTGTTTCACAATCTTCTTGCCTAGGATGCTCTTTCCCTTTCTTCAGACATTCCCTTTCTTCAGTCCAGCCTTCTCCTTAGTAAACTTCTCCCTGGTTTCCTAGTGTAAATCAGTTCCTGTTATATGATCCTAGTAGAACCATATTTCTTTTAAAAAATAATTTAGTTTGTAGCTATATACTTTTAGTATGATTATTTAATTAATATTCATCAACCATCTCAGATTGTAAGCTTAGAGCAGAAACCATGTTAGAATTTGCTCAGTGTTAAATTCACAGCTTTAGCACAGAGCCTGATACATATGATACACTGAATTCATATTTGTGGAATGAATGAAGGAATGAATGAATTAAACTTTCTGAGACTTATGATAAATGCAGCATTTTAATCTTGGATCACTGTATCTGCTATTTATGTGGGAGGATGATTTTATTAGTCAACCAAGGGTAGCAGAATCAACTACAGAAGTCATGTAGGCAGATGGGCTGTAAAAATACAGTCAAAACAGTTTCCTGCTCCACACCTTGCCTGCCCTCTAGAAAACATTAACAGAGAAAAGAAAACAGAAGTAAGTAAGAGGAATGCCTGTTAATTTTATCTTGATGTATTTTCCTTGAAAATTTGGCAAGGAAAATAAAAAATCTATGTAGGAGTGGGTCATTGTGCCATCCCTTCAAAGCTACAAACAACTTTTCCACCTTTAATTAGGAGCAAATGGAACCTGACAAATAAATATGATGCACCAGATCTTCATCTCTCAAATAATTAGCTTATACTGTTAAGGGAAATTACTTGATTGCCTCAAGTCTATTCTTGTACTGTTCAGGCCAACACAATAATGCTAGCAATGCTTATAACATTCTACTTAACTATTTATTTACTCAACAAATGTTTATTGGGCTTCAACTATGTGCCAGGTACCATAATAGGCACATTGTTATTTGCCCACTATTTGAAGGAAATGGAAGATGCATAAAGCCAAGTTTTTAAAAACACCAGAGAGAAGAAATACACATTTAGATGTGGAGATGAAGACTTTTGATCACCCCTCAGAAAATCACAGGCCTCTGGGTTGAGTCTACCCTCTGAGCAGCAGCCTGTGTGAATGCAATGAAGATAAGTGATCATCAAGCTGCTCTGCATATGCCACATTGAATATTCTCCGTGTCATTTCAAAACAGTTTGGGACACTCCTCAAAGTCCTAAGGAGCCTACTGTGTCCCTGGATCCTGGTGCCAACAAGAGCCGCAGTTGCACTGTAAATCATTCAAATCTCCCAAATATAGAAATTTCTACTCCACTCTCTTAGGGATGATAAATGACCAGTAAATGGGTCTAGGCTGTATTTTGCAGAATGATTTTTCTTTTTGAAGTTGAACTGTGTCTTGTTTTAAATAACATTCCACCTAATACCAAGAAAAGGCAGCATTCCACCTAATGCCAAGAGAGAGGAAAATTAATGAGTAAATATACATATATTTTTCAGCTATAAAACCCAGGGCTATTACTGACATGACTGCAAGAAAGAAAGAAATATGATTCTTGTCAACTTTCTGTCATCTTCTTACCATGTTCATTTATATGAGAGAAAATTAGGAGAGGCGGCGAGAAGCCTGACGCACAGCTAGTTTCAGTCGAAAGGGGTCATTTTCATTTGGTCCATGTATTTTCTAAGCTCCTGTCCACTGTCTGTGATGGGAGGGTGGGCCTGCTGCCAGGTTCTTGGTAAGGAACCAACTGTCCACCTCCTCCCATCCCAGTGTGGCCACTGCTGTCATGGCCCAGCCCTGGTCCCTCTTTAATTTCCCGTTTAGCTCAAGTTTGCATCATGGCATGTCGGGTGAAGCCTGGGTACACCCACACGTCATTACCGCCACAAGCATGCATGCTTGTGTGCCTGCGTGAGTGTGCACACACAGAGCACACCCACCCACCCACACCCACCCAGGGCAATTTATCTCCCATTAGCAAGTGGCTCATGCCAATTAGAAACATTTGTGGAACTGTGAAAACATCACTTCTCCATCTTCGACAAGGCTGACTGCTTATGCTTTATAGACTCTGAAAGCCGAGCCGAATTATTAAACATTAATTGAAATTCAATTGAGTGAGAGTGAGGAAGGTTGGAGTATTCTTTCCAGAAAGGTTTTAATTATAAATGGCTGTTGGTTTTTGCTCCAGAAAAAAAATGTGAAAATATCAAAAGGTAGTGTTTCTGGGTTGACCACAGAAGTAAGAGGCTGTCTACATACAAATATGACAAAATCTGAATTCATATTTCCTTTTGAATACAAAATAATTGTCCTCTGTAGCCTTTCCAAAGCATTACTGTAATTTCTCTTTTTTTTTCACTTTCCAAACACAGTTGATCCACAAAAGCAGTCAACACAGGCTTCTGAATGGTCCAGTCAGTGGTTTGAGACCAAAAGCCTTCACTGCATGAAGCCTTCACTTCATTGCTTTTAATAGCAATGATTACCGACTTCCTCTAGGTATCAAAGATTTCTGAAATTCTTTCTGAATTACTAAAGAAGCCCAAATTGATATTTATCCACTGACTTTAACAACTATAAATGGCCAGCTTAGATCCCCAATGCTTTCAAAACTTGGAGATGTGGCAATAGACAGAAAAACAACTGTTCCGTGCTGTGGACGGGATTAACTAAGATCATATTTGGCTTAATCACTTGGAATAAAATCTGTTCCTTTAAAAACTTTCATAAGGTAACTCAGTTTTGATGGTTCTACAATTTAAGTATTCTGATTTAGATTTTGGTTTGCCAATAAAACTTCAAATAAGTCCGCCAGGTTGGAAGGAAACATTACCCAGGAGGAAAAGGATTCCATAAGACCTAGAAAAATAAATATTCCTTTCATTTGTCACATCACATCATTCAAACTTATTAACTGAAGATATTAGAAAGGATATAATTAGTAAATAACACAAAGGAGTTGTATTATATATAAATCAATACTCTAGTCCATTGGCAAATGATGCACGAAGTATCACAGGATGAAGTACCACGCTAGCTCATGAGTAAGGACGGTATTTCAGAAAAGTGGAACTTCCGCAGATCTCATGTAAGCAAGAAGAAGAATTTGGTGCTTGATCAGACCTAAGTGCTAGGTGATACATTGCACTTTGATGTCTAAAAAGTCAAACCCCAGAGACAAATCTTAGCGATTTCCCTGCCAGCCTTTTTCATATTAATATCTAAATCATATATTAATTACAGTTCTGTAAGAGTGAGCCTTTAATTTATTCTTGCTGAATGAAGAAATTAATGAATGCACATTTATAGAATTATTTTATTTCAGATACCACTTCCCTGCGTCTCTTATATTCAGTGGTTGTCTTTTATAATTCAGCAGGAGGGTGAGCATTTTAAGAGGCTGTGCATTTTAGCAACTTTTAGAACAAACTGCTATCCTGAGAGCCAGAGCTAGTCTTAGCTCTATTATAAGGCAGCTCTAGGTCCTTAGAGAAGTAAACCACTTAGCGCCATGTGCCTTCATCTATCTAACAAAGGAGGGCAGGATTCTTCATTCCTATTTCATCAGAAAAAGGATCCAAGCTGAGGTTTACTAAGTAAAGAAATCTGTTGGAGAAATGAGTTGGGTGAATGTCTAAAACAAAGAAAGAAAAGTTATCATTGCAGAGAACTTCAGAAAAACAACAGAAGACTTAGAGTGAGAAGTCTTGCTTTTAAAGCCTGGCTCCAGGATGTTGGGTATTCACCTTAAGCTTCAAATTCCTCTTCTGTGATATGGGGGTACCTAATGAGATGAGAATCTGTGTAAACCATAAAGATATACAGCAGAGTCGATGGAACTGAGTAGAGTTGTTTTGTGGATGAGGAGTGGGTGGGTAGGGGTGAGGTTAATAATCAACTTTTGATGAAAAATAAAGCATAATGGAATATTATTTGTCCATACAAAGGAATGAAACACGGATATATCCTACAACATAGATGAATCCCAAAAGCATTATACTAAACGAAACAAGCCAGACACAAAATGTCACATTTTGTATGATTACATTTACATAAAACACCTAGAAATACTTAAATCATAGAGACAAAAAACCAGACTACTTATTGCTGGAGGCTGAAGGGAGGATCAAGTCACTGCTTAATGGTCCCAGGGTTTCTTTTTGAGATAATGAAAATATTTTGGAACTAGACAAAGATGATAGTTGCACAACATGTCGAATGTACTAAATGGCACCAAAATGCACACCTTAAAATAGTTAATTTGGGCCGGGTGGGTGCGGTGGCTCATGCCTGTAATCCCAGCACTTTGGGAGGTCAAGGCAGGCAGATCACTTGAGGTCAGGAGTCTGAGACTAGCCTGGCCAACGTGGTGAAACCCTGTCTCCACTAAAATTACAAAAATTAGCGGGATGTGGTGGTGCGGCCCATAATCCCAGCTACTTGGGAGGCTCAGGCAGGAGAATTGCTTGAATCCCAGAAGGTGGAGGTGGCAGTGAGCCAAGGTCGTGCTACTGCACTCCAGCCTGGGCAATAGAGCAAAAAAATAAACCAGTTAATTTTATTTTTTGTGGATTCTATCTCAATTTAAAAATATTTTTAAAAATAAAGCAAAATGAGAACCTCTTCTGACAGTGGGCTGATATAGAACACTTGACTTCATCTGAGACTTACTGCTATTTATTTTGATGTCACCTTATGTGAAATACTGTATTATGAAACAATGAAGACCAAAAAGATATTTGCCCTAGAATGGCTAAAGTCAATGCCAGGCTTTTAGTATTTGCCTCAGAATTTGGCTCCTCTGCCAGATACTGGTACCCTCCTTTTCTTACAATTCTATTATCTACCAGCTGGCTTAGAACCAAAGAGAAAATGCAGAAGCCACAGCCATCCGACTGTGTATAATACAAAGCTAGTCGAGAGTGTTTAACACGTTGGATGAAGAATCAGTATCCGCAAAGATCTTGTCTAATGAGAAATTTAACAGGAATCAGTATAACATCTTATGCTTGGTTAACAAAAACAAAACAAAAAGCATCTACTATCCAAAGCAGCTTAGAAAATATATAGCTCGGGGCTAACATATCTATAACAGAAGGGTGTGGGGATTTTGACTTCATAAAGCATCATTATGCAATGCAGACATCAAAATAGCTGATGTGATTTTTCTGCTGTATCAATAAAACTAGATTAGAGAACTCAAGAGAGTGAGTCTTGTTCTCTGCAGGGCCATGATGTGAGCCATACAAGTCCAGATCCCTCACCTGCCTGCCCCCACCAAAGATCTAAACATCACATCTAATAGTGTTGGATTTTTCTCTAGGGGAGTATCTCAATTCTGAATTGATGGGCAGGCATGCTGTTTCTATTTTTCCTCTATAACACTGGGATGAACATCCCTATATACACATCTTGGCATGTTTGATGATTTCTAAAAAGTGTTCATTAGTTTTTTAACAAAATCTGATGAATTGATCCATTTAGTTGGGTTCAATTTCTGGGCAGAGACAGTGGTGGTGGTGACAGAGTGTGTGTGTGTGCAGGTGTGCACATGTAGGGAATGAAGGCTGGGTGTCTCTTAAAGGATATCTAAAGGGAAGAAATGCCCCGACAAGTTCAGCTTTAAAAAGCCTTTTTGGGGGTCTGATTTTCTTATTCCATCAATATCCCCATACTCAGGTGAGATATTATAGATCCCCTGTTCCTTTCTGGCCACTGAGCTCCTTAAGCATTACGGCATAACCTCAGGTACTAATTTGAATCTAGAAAATATTATATCCTAGTTTCCCTGGGAATTTTAAAGTCACTAAATGCACAATGGATGTAGAATAAATATTTGTTGATTGCCAGCCTGCCTGCTGCCTGAAAGTCTCCAGTAGTAGTGCCTAATTTTGTAATATCTTTGAAGCTGTGGCCTATAATTTTCTTTACAGAAAGAACACTTTCTGGTAGTGATTGCAGGGAGAATAATGCCCTTTGTCTTGCTAACAAACACTACTCACCTCTAAAATCTCAGCACCTGCAAACCTGGGTAACTTTAGGTGAGGGCTTATTTCCAGCTTTTATAGAAGAAGAAAGTTCTATTGGAAAAAAGTAATCCCTTGTTATTTTATTTTGGATGAACTTTTAATCAGAAACACAGGCAGTAACATATGTTAGAAAAAATACATATGAAACATAGAACTTTGCATTTATAACCCACCATGGAAAATGCGTGCTAATGCAGCATTAACTTTGGGGTTTTAATTGCACAGAAGTCAGGAAATTCGGAGTTCAAGTTCCCACAGCAAACTTTACTCCACATGTGTATCACAGGGCCTTTCCTGAGTGGGTGACCTAATTATTTGGCAAAAAGGGGTGCAATGAATAGTGATGGAAAGGATTTCTCTTCAATGCTACACGTCCCCAAATCCCAAGCAAGATGGACAGAGGGCAACTCTAGCTACATAAATGGCACCTTTTCAATGCATAGTAGTTGTTGGGTATGTGCTTGGTGACGATCGTGACGACAGTCCCTTTGCAGTCCGTGCTGCAGGAGGTGCAGGATTTGGCAGTGTGCTGCTTGGGTGGGACAGCCAATCGCTACCACATCATCCAGCTCTCTAGCCGATCCTCCCCCACGCCCCTGGGAGGGTGGCTATGCTCGGCTCGCTTGATGGACATTGCCCCTTGCTCCATTCCCAGAGGGCATCTCAATAACTGATGCTTAAACTTTTGAATCTGAAATTTGACTAAAAAGCCCTTAGGGGACTGGAGATGGAACCTTCTCCCAACACATGTCTGCCCTTCCAGACAGCTGTCATCTGGCTTCCCTCCAGTTGTTGGGAAATAGCAAGATGTGTACCATTGGGCCCCTGTTGTAGACATTTGGTGTTCTGGCCAACAGGGCCTCAAACTTTTTCTAGTAAGAAGTCTCCTGGTTTTTCTAATGATAGGGTAAGTTGATTGTATGGAAGTTTAGATTGTCTCGTCCCTTGGTATCCATATCTGAGACTGTCTAATGTGCTCTGTGGGCGTCCAGTCCTGCTTTTTCTCCTTGGGAAAAGAGTGATGGTGTATTTGGGTCCTCCTTGCTATCTGTTGCCTCTGAATCTCACCCCTGCCTGAGACCTCAAAGTGTGGGGGCCCCCAGTACTCACCACTGATATGAGAGGAGTGGTGAGAGGGAGGAGAAGTCAGTGGGGGTCAGGGGAAGCAAGAGAGAGAGGGATTGCAATACTCTCTGATTCTTAAGCAGCTGCCTTACTTCCTTTTTGGACTTTCTATTAGTGGTCCAAAGTCATCGGACCAATAGCCAAATCAACTTGCTGTGACAGTTCTACCATCCTGCTAAAGAGGAGGTCTGCCTGTGAGTGGTCTGGATCATATGGTACCCAACCTAGCAGTCACCTGACCACCCAAACAGCCCATTTATAAATAGCTCCTGGACTCTGAGCACAATGAGAATCCATGATGCCATTTGTCCACTGCCTGGTCTCCCTGAGCCAGACCTGTAGAAGCCTCTGAGGGACACAGGATGGAGGCCAGTCATCACTGATAAGAGCATGGTCTTCAGTATTTCAGGTAAACCACACCAAGGAGAAGAAAGCTGTGCTCAAGAAAGCCAGAACAAAACATACAGAATCTTTTCTTCTTTCCCCTTCATGTCTACATTCAAGGCATTTAAAGAAGAGTCATTTATAATCTACTAAGAATCTGGTGCTCTGTGTGTGTGTGTGTGTGTGTGTCTAGAAAGTTATGCTTAAAAAGAGCTTTTGAATTATGCCCAAGAAGATGACAGTGCACAGCATTTCCAACTGAAAAATGAGGAACAACTTCCTTCTGAGCTGATATGCATCCAAATCATACTGGTTCTCAACCAAATTGTTAAAATTTCAGTAATAATCAGGTATTAGAAAATATTGAGCATTCTATGCTTTATTCTAGTTTCAGAGTTTTTCTAGTTTTGCTTTTTTTTTTCCATGTGATATGACAATTATTAATTATTTGGCAATTTTTTTTTTTTTTTTTGAGACAGAGTCTTGCTCTATCACCCAGGCTGGAATGCAGTGGCATGATCTTGGCTCACTGCAACATCCACCTCCCAGTTTCAAGCAAGTCTCATGCCTCAGCCTCCCAAGTAGCTGGGATTACAGGCACTTGCAACTATGCCAACTAATTTTTGTATTTTTAGTAAAGATGGGATTTCACCATGTTGACCAGGCTGGTCTCGAACTCCTGGCCTCTAGTGATCAGCCTTCCTCGGCCTCCCAAGGTGCTGGGATTACAGGTGTGAGCCACCACACCCATCCTATTTGGCACATTTTTGACAGTAGAATCACTGGCCCTTGCTAAGCTATCTTTTTACATCTCCATTTCTATTGTCTTTATGGTGTACAATTCAATGAACCAGATATCTGAATCTACTATTTCACTGCCTACAACACAAGTAATGGGGGTGGTGGGGTGGAAAGTGTGGAACCATCTCTTTAAATCACATTGTCACAACTGAGTACCATTCTAAAAATGCCACATAGAAAGCTTTCTGGTTGATTTATTAATTGAAAATGGCCTCTCTAAAAATTTATCTTCTTACAAGCTTAAGATATCATTTTCATGATCTGTCTTCCTTCCCAGCTCAAGCAATTTGTTTTCTGACTCCAAATTTCTTTTAAGCAACTGCTCACCAGGGACTGACAATAATATGTAGTAGCTTGCCCTAAATCAGTACCTTGCAGATATTAAACTATGAAATAGGTGACAAAAATTATTCCCTACCTTTTGGAGATGTAGAAAATTCCTGTGAAGAAATGTTAAGTGATCTCTTAGGAGTCACTAAAGGGAAGGAATTTGAACCTCCTGCTTTTCTTTGTGGTGTGACCTACTTAGCTGGAGAGCCTCTTGGTTAAAAGAAAGATAGTGGATGATAAAGAGCAAGATGGGGAAGGCAAGAAGAAAGGTGAGAAACAAGGACAGACAGAAAGAAGGAAGATGCGTGAGAGTATCAAGAAAGAAAACAAGTTAGCTCTAGCTGAAGGTAGAAAACATACATGATCCAAGGGCACTAGTATTTATAAATGTATAATGATAAGGCAGAATCATTCCAAAAGAGAAGTGAATACAAGATTGAGTCAAAATATTCCAAACTCAAAAGAAGCTCAATTCCTTTTTTTGGAGAATTGTCCACTCCACCCTAGTTTCCAGATAAATTAATCACCAAAGGGTTATTATCAAGTGGGTTCTTCTTTTCACCATATGCCAGCAAGATTTGGTGTGGATTTGGTGTGTCAGATAAGGAAGGAATTGCATCCTATAGGGTTGTTTTTATATGCATAAGATTATGTATGGAAATTTTCCCACTTCTGTAAGGTTTTCAAACCATAAGTGGTTAACCAGAGGCTAACAAAATGGTTAACCAAATGTGTCAACCGCTAAGCCAAGTGGAAATGGTGATGGCAGGTCTAGCAGTGGGGAGTTCTCCCATTTCTGTGACATATTCCAACCAGCCTGACTTCATATGAACAGCATCATGCTTAAGGAGCATATCTGTATCTGGAGAGCTCACAAAGGTGAAGCTCAACTTACCAGGGGAAGGGCCTTCTGCATTTAGTGACTGCTTCTCCTGCTAGGCAGATGTTGCTACTCTGGGTTTGGATTGAAACGTTTCCTCCAACATGTCCCCAAAAAGTGAGCTCACCACTTGGTTCTGGTCTGACTAACTGATGGGACCAAGCCCATCTGAGTGTGAATCTTTTTTAAAGTAGAGGAGGGATTGTTTTCCTTGGTACTGATTCAGTGCCTGCTAGTTTTTCCCTTTCTTTTTTCTTTCTGCTAAAATGTATCCTTTGATTGCCTTCCAAAGCCCATTCACTACGGGAAGTAGATCATCATTAAGCTTCCTTGGTGAGACACCACATATTGCATACTTTGCCAAGGAGGGCAACTGTCAATAGCCAAATACTCAATTTATTATGGTTGGATAACATTTGCTATGAGTAGGACTATTTTTTAAATGAACTGAACTGATTTGTATTATTTAGAAGCTTAAAATCCTTTCTGGAAGAAGGAGGGATACGTACTAAAATTCAATTTGTAAACAAAGAAATAAATAAATATTATACCGTTCTGCAACCAACCCCAACTGTTTCCCTAAACAAAAGTAAAAAAAAAGTTTTAAAATCAGTTTCCTACAAGAGAAAATGCACCTAAGTGCTTTCATTCATTCTATTCAAAAATGTTTAATTCAATCTGGGTCTACGACATTGATTTCCTTGGTGTTCTTGGGGTGGAAGATTGGACAGACAGAGACAGAGGGAAAGTAAATGGAAACAGAGGCATATTCTCATTCTCCTAAGTCTCTTTCTTCTCTCACCCCAGGTTCTAAAATTTTGATCTATTTGTGTTTTTTTAATTTAAGGATAGAGTATGTATCATTAGATAGAAATCTGGGACTCTAGGAATGTGTATTCATGACCCATGCTGATGAAACTGATACTCATTGCTGTACGAATCCACCTTCTGAAATGACAGTTACACTTCTCTTTGAATCCTAATTTTGAGCCTTGGTTTCATGTGCAGAGATGGTAAGTCCTACAAATGTGCTCTTTCTACTCCATTGCTCTTTGCTTAATTTTGATCTCACAATTAAAATCTCTGTAACATCAGTTGTTAATTAACTATATTATCAAAAGGATGCTACGACAGAGAACATTTTGTAGAGTGCTGATAAGGCAGGGTGTTTCCAAAGCACTTGCCATTCAAACTCAATAAATGGACCTATTGGGGAGACCTATTCTGAAACTAAGACATCCCCCGTGAGGATGGGGAGAGGGGACTGAAAGATACGGTGGAGCACTAGTCTGGTGGATTTCCTCCTAAATGACGAATACCCAGCTAAGAGGTGAACACTCTCACAATAAATCAACTTTGTTCATTTCAGAACTTAATGATTACAAAGTCATATCAGATGAAATCCACAAACCTCATGAATCAGACCTAATGCTTGCATTCAGTGATTCAAATAATACCTATAAAACAACAAACATGAAAACAAACTCAATGCAGTACTAGCATCTATAGTGACACATACAGGTGGTTTCTGTGTATTCTGAGAAAGTTAACTTGTCAGGACAACGGAGTGAAACATTTCAAATGCAACTTAAAGTCATACTCTTCAGGCACATCAGAAAAAACAGCAGGACTCCCATGTTAGGGAGATTAACATGGCAGATGCACATCTGAGATTTCACAGTCCCATGCCACCAAAATATACGTCAATGTAGGAATACAGAAGACGTAAAGCAACTGAATCTTTTACTCTTATTTCCCCTTAGGGAGCCTGAGTGATGTACAGCGTGGGCTGTGATGTACTGAGGCTCGTCATTAAATGTTCCATGGCCTTTTTTTTTTTTAACCAGAAGAGGTTTTTAACCTGGCTTCACTTCAGCGAGGGTAATGGCAGCCTCCCTCCCAAAGATTCCTTCTACCCTTCCAACTGGCAAACACTTGCTTCATTTCCTCCTGTAGAATAAGAATCATGCAGAATGACTGCCTGAGCATGGCAGCTCCTCATTCTGCACTTCTCTGGTGTTTTGGAGCAAGTTGTTCATTCTTTCAATAATTTGCTAAGCATTTACTCTGTGCACGGTAAGAATACCAAGACAAAGATGATACTGCCTATTTCCAAAAAACTCGAAATGCAGTAGAGTCCATTGCCTGCGATGCACTGTAACATGATAGATTAAAGGGATTGTTTCTGTTGAGATTTTAGAATGAGGTTAGATTGTTCTAACTTGAATTAAATAGATGGTACTATTGCTCTGGGGCTAACTAGTGTTTTTAGATGGTAACACATCAAATCTATGTAGTTAACCCTGGCCTAACCTGGTCATGGCTTAACCTAGTGGTTCTCAACTGAGGGCAGTTTTTCCCTTTGGGTGACATTTGGTAATATCTGGAGACACTTTTGATTGTCACAACTTGGGGTGGGAGGAGGGTGCTGTGGTACTGGCATCTAGTGGGTAGGGACGCTGCTAAACAACATTCTACAATGTACAAGACAGACTACCTGCCCCCTCGCCCCACAGCAAATAATTATCCAGCCCAGAATGTGAATAATGCCACAGCTGAGAAACCCTGCCTTAACCTGACAGCCAGGTTAACTAAACCATGACTAAACGACATTTATCTATGTTATTTATTTTATTACTTTGAAGGAGACACCACAGGACCACTATCATGTGGTATTAAAATTGACTGGTATCAAAATTCAGCTAAATAACAAAATGTCTTTGTGACATATCCTCTCTGTCCTTAATGAAGTTCATCAAACCACTCTGTGGTTCAAGAATGGCAATGATGATAGCAGAGTTAAGAGTAGTTTTCAGGCCAGGCGTGGTGGTTCATGCCTGTAATCCCAGCACTTTGGAGGGCCAAGGTGGGAAGATTGCTTGAACCTAGGAGTTTGAGACCAGCTTAGGCAACAAGGCAAAACCTGTCTCTATAAAACATACAAAAATTAGCCAGGTGTGGTGGTACATGCCTGTAGTCCAAGCTACTCAGGAGGCTGATGTGGGAGGATGGCTTGATCCAGGGAGGTCAAGGCTGCAGTGCAGCCTGCATTTTAGCCTGGGAAACAGAGCAAGACCTTGTCTCAAAAAACAACAACAACAACAAAAAAGAATTTAGTTTTCTATTACCATAGGACCTAATAACTGAAAGAGATGTGGAGCCCACCTGGCCCAAGAATATTTCATTTCACAGATTAGAAAACTGAGAGCCAGTAAGATTAAAAGCCACTGTGACACATGGCAAGTTTAAGGTTGAAGGTGTATTAGAACCCATGCCTCCTGATGGCCAGTCCAGGCTTTCTCTGCTGCCCTAGGGACTAGTCTGGCACTCAACTGCATCTAGAATACTAAATAAGAAACAAGGAGGAAGTATGAAAGTGCTAACAGACCATGTACTATGTAATTTATGTGGCATTGAGTCAATGTGTTTTGAGGCTGGGTCACTTCTTTTCAGGAGCCACAGAGACAATGTCAGCCACCGGGCCACATGCGGAGGGGCAGAGTTAGTTAAACCCACAGGCAGATGTCTCTTCTCAGCTGGGGACAGGTGCTGTCCAGGTAGGATCTGCCAACCTTCTCATCTGCACAGCAGGTACGGGCAGACCCTAGAACTCAGGAGTGTTATCCAGGCCATCACCCAATTCTCCCTGACCAACAGCAGCTGGAGAACTTCTCTCAGCTTTCTTCCACTGGCTTCCTAACATGGTTTTAAACTATGTTCTGTTATCTTTCAGTAACTCCAACCCTACGAAGTTCTCCGAAAGCAATTACATAAAAAGCTTTAGTCCTGACATTCTCTTCTCGGTGACTTAGTAGATTTGCACATGGACTTTGGCTCGTGGGGTGGGAGAAGAGGCACAGACTCCACTGTTCATAGGAGAACAATGATAGTGGGGCCCTGAGTTAGGTAGTGACTTTAACACTTTAATTTTCCAATAACACTCACATAAACCTTTTTAGAAGACAGACTCAACATTTTCTTAGTCAATAACAGTCGGGAGGAGGATTTGCCTTCCATCCCCACTCTATCTTTTATCTGTAAGGAATTTCAAGAGAGGGGCCTGGAAATATTCAAATTAAAGTACCTAGGTAGGCCATAGGCCTGGCGCGGTGGTTCATGCCTATAATCCCAGCACTTTGAGAGGCTGAGGTGGGTGAATCACCTGAGGTCAGGAGTTTGAGACCAGCCTGGCCAACATGGCGAAACCCGTCTTTACTAAAAATACCAAAAAATCATCCAGGTGTGGTGGTCCGTGCCTGTAATCCCAGCTACTTGGGAGGCTGAGGCAGGAGAATTGCTTGAACCTGGGGGCGCAGAGGTTGCAGTAACCCGAGACTGCATCACTGTGCTCCAGCCTGGGCAACGGAGCTAGACTCCATCTCAAATAATAAAATAAATAAATAAATAAATAAATAAATAAATAAATAAAGTAAGTAAGTAAGTAAATAAGTATCTAGGTAACTTCCCTTCTTTTCTCTACTTAGATCTTCTGTAAAATCCAGGGCACATCAAAGCCAACTTTAAGTTTTAATGTTCTGTTTTATGCTACTCATTTTCTTTGAAAAGGTGAGGAGAAAGGCCTGTAAAATGGGCAGCCATGAAACTGAATACAAATTGGCTGTATCTTCTTTCAGCCTTCTGACACGATCACGAATCTTCTTGAAACTATCATCATCTGTCCCCCTGATGCCATTGGATCTGCCCCATGGGGGTAAGGGGAGGAAGGAGGCATGATGACACATGACCACGTTCTAGATATAATGTAGAAGTCTGCTCAGAGGTTTCTGTATGGCCCTTTAAACAGGATCCTTATTGGAATTTTTGGATTCTGTCCCATGGAGTTCAAGTGCATTCTTCAGGGCAGCCGGTTACAGTTCCACAGAGGTGTGAATGTCCTGGAGTTTCACAAGCACAATACTTCACATTGTTGGTTCAGAATTACTTTAATTCCTCCCTCCACTGCCCCACCCCCACCCCACTAAGAAGCCCTGGATCTGCGGAGGGGCCTAGCACAGCCAGGACTGAAAATGCCAATGAAAGCACAAAACCCCGCAGTAAACGTTCTAGTATAAGAATATAATCAAACATTAACAAAGAGTGTGGGCTCAAGTTTTGCCTGATAGTGGTCAAGGTCTGACTTAAGCAATGACATGAAGTTTTCCCAGAGCTCTGTTTTCCTGCAAAAAACCGTCGCTTTATCCCATTTTAGGGCAGTGGATGGAAGTTCTCCTCCATACAGGCAGTGAAGAGCCTATGCTCTGGAGAAGAGCCCCTTCAAAGTGTGTTTAGAAGCCCATGAGTCAAACAAATTGAGAACCCTGCATTCACGCAACCTACATCTGTTGCCAGTTCCAGGCTGTTCCATGCACATGATTTGTATATTATTACACATAGGCGACATCCTATAATGCAAGCACCTCTAAGAGAATTATGGTGTTAAACTGGGACATACGGCCCAGATGCTTCCCAACCCCAGTGAGCCCTGGGAGGTCTCCACACCACAGAGTGAGCTGACACAGAAAAGCCTAATGATGTCTACACACGAATTTAGCCTGATGGTGACTGTTTATTTTTCTAACTTGGAGAAACTGCACTGGAGATCATCAGAAAAATGAATAAAGAAAAGCCTCCTTAAATTGTACAGGACTATTAATAGGTTGCGTGATTCTGGTGAACAATCCTGAAGAACGGCTTGTAAAAATCAATACCTTTAACAATTGTGACTTGAAATGAGGCCCTAGGATACAAAGAAAAGAGGGTGGAGGGAGAAACTAAAGCAGGTTGCTAAGGTGCAAAACTGGGTGAAAAGCAAACAGTGCATCAGGCAGCCGCTTCGATTCCCCACAACTCTGGTGAGGCCTTTGCACTCATTCCAGAAAGGCCCAAAAACTGTTTGGCATTAAAGGTTGAGCGACAGAAAGCAGACATCATAACCCTTCGTTTCGCTCATCAACCACATCACACCCCCTCCCTTAACAAGAATCTTGTGGGCTTAAACCACAGGCTCATATCCGAACCTTTCCTGCCAGGGTAGCCAACAAATCTTGCTTTCCCACACACTGGCGCAGAATTTCTGCATCCCACCGCCGTGCCGGGGCTTAAGGATCCATTATCAGGGCAGCCAGATACATTTCTCCACTCACTTCGACTGTATCCTGGACCTCAGCCAGAGTGAGAAGACCAGGAGGGGGAAAAAAATTCTATAGCTAAGCAAACTGAGCAGGAGGGAGGGAGTCCCGAAAAAGGGTTAGAGTGGCTAATTTTTCCACTTTCTCCCTGCTGTGGTTAAAGCAGTGACAGATAATTTATCACACATTTTGATTGCACTCCAGCTGGCTGTTAAAAAAAAAAGAGTTGTTTATTAATTCAATTAGCTGGCTTATTTATCAGGGCTGGGTCAGCAGGGGCAGTGAGAAGCCAAAGGATGCCTGTGTCAAGCTGTCTGTCTCGCGGGCCCTGCAGGCAAGTGGAAACACACATTCTCAGCCCCAAGACTCGAAGTGTCCCACGAGCTGTATTTACCCTGAATGCTTGGAGCACGACAAGGAAGCCCATCAGTTGCAATGAAATACTAGAATAGAAAGATGCTCCAAACAGGACAAAGTCATCTGAGTGATGGCAGTCATCACTGTTCATTACCCTTGCAGGGGCCACTTTCAGATACAATACTACGTCCTTCCTAGGTGCATTTTGGTGGTTGCCTTTGCTTTGTTCTCATTTGTTGGTGGGTATTTATTAAATATATATGAGGCTGCCAGTGTATCAGCACTCTGTCCAGGCCAGCATTGCCCAGGATCAGGGAAATCATTCCTTCTGTAAGTGGCTTAAGAAAATCTATGAAAAGTTTATCAAGGGCCTGCTTCGTGCCAAGCTCCGTTTGTTGTACTTTCACTGAGGCTGCCGGTTAGAGTTAATTCCCATGCGGTAGATGAGGTTTGGGCCCATTTTACCAGTGAGTCGGATATGGTAGAGATTGTAATGGATTTACCCAAGGCACCCCACCAAGGCCCCTCTCAATTCAGTGCAGCTGTTGGTGACTCTAGATGACACATCTGCTGCTAACCCTGTAGTAGCAAGTAGAGAAGAAGAAAGAAAAGGAGGGAAAGTTTTACTTTTTTTATTTCAAAATAACCTAATGGTAAGCAAATGGTTATAATGCATGCATTTGATTTCGTTTTTGTTCAGACTATGACAATTTTTCTCATGAGTCTTACAAATAAAGTGCTTTACAAACATGAAGGAAGTCAAATTCTAGACAAATGTATAAGAATACTAATTGTCATGCATCATTTATTATAGAATAAGTGACATTGTGGATAAAAAAATGGATGGTGAGAAATGAATCTAATATAAGAATATGATAAATTTTCTGGTTCATCAGCTGGCTAATCAAGCAGCAAATGTGACATGAAAATGATGCCACTGATAAGGCCACATCTGTAACTTTAGTGTGGACATTGCATATTAAGGAGAAATGTGATTTTTGATGCTGTACTGGGGCCAGGTCTCGGGGGGTGGAGTGAGGCACATGAGTATTTTATTGAACATTAGTATTCTGGAGGAGTATTTCGCTAGCTTCTCCATATCATGCTAACAGTTTGAACCTCTTCACTGTTTCACATCAATCCCCAATTATATGGAAGCAAAGGTTTTTCTCAACTTCTGGAAGTGTCTTAAATCATCATTTTCCTTTCCTCCCTCCCTCCCTTCTTTCCCTGTATCTTTCATGCACACAGTACCACGTTTGAGAATAAAACAAAATGTCAGGTGCACTGATAAATGGGTGTGGAAAAACTCGCAGCAGGATCACCTTGCTGACTCCTGGATTGTCTGCCCTGCACAACTTATCAAAGAGCCTGTGCTGTCTCTCTTCCCTCACCATTGGCCAGCTCAGTTTTTGGCTCACTGGTTGCTGAACTTAGCTTTTCCCTTGATAATCTGCTAATTTCTAAAATTTCCCCCAAGAAATGCCAAATCCTTAATGTTAGCTCTTTTTGATGATATTTCCAACACTCGCATTCCAATACCTAAAGAGTGTCTATTGAGTTGAATACAATCAAGTGGAATTAAATTCCATCTTCCTATTCACTTCTTTTGCCTCATCACTTGCAATTGGTGGGGAGCTTCTGCTTTCAAAAATGGGAAGGAAGCATTTTAGGGCGATGTACTAGTATTTCTTTCATTTCTTCTTTTTATTTTCAGATCAGCTTGAGCAAAAAAGAAAAATTAAAACTGACATATTTTATCTCATTTTAGGTATTCAATTTTTTGTATGTGTTCAAATTTTATAATTAAGTGTGTTTTCAATTTCTGCTGCTGACAATATATCAAAATAAGATTTTAAATATTTTGTGTGATAATTATATCTGGAGATGGCAAGGCCAATATAATAATTACCCTTGCATTGCTTTAATCTTTTATATCTTAAAAAGATGCTTTGTTAACCTTTCAAAAATGTATTCAGCAGTCTTGGGTCAAAAACACTCTTACTGTATTTCCAGCAAAAGGACAGACAGATGTGATGTATGGTAAGTACATTCATTTTTGGTTGAGAAGTTTACCCTTATGTAGAAAAAACTGCTCAATTTAAAAATCACATTGTTGGGGATTGCCTGGGATTACAGGCATGTGGTGCATGCCTGTAATCCCAGCTACATGGGAAGCTGAAGGGTGGATCTCGTGAGGCCAAGAATTTGAGACCAGCCTGTGCAATATAGTGAGACTCCAGGTTCAAAAAAAAAAAAGAAAAAAAAATCACATTGTTGAAATTTAATGAATATTTGTATTCAGCAACATCTCTAGTAAAGTTCGGTTTTTAAAGTTCATTTTAAGTTTTTAAAATTGTGGAACAGTCCAAACCCTCTGCCCCAGTACAGTCTAAATACTATGTATACTGTTTCCAGAAAAAAAAAAAAAGATCAATTTTCGTACCAAACAATAAGACTATTTGATTGATAGGGAATTTCACAGAAGCATTCATAGCTCCTCTTTACAAGTATCTTGTCCAGCCTCTTGATTTATTTGAAATGAAAAGTCATACTTTTAAAAGTGAGAGAAATATTCTTGTCTAGCATGAGACCACCTTAGCGCTGAAGGTCTGGCTTCTCAACTTTGGTAGGAAATGCTGTGGATGATTCATCCCTGGGCACTGCTTGATCTTCACAAAAGTATTTCTCAGGTTGACTTCTGGGGTTTGCTTCTGGAAGGTTCTTATGACTGAATATGAATTTTACATTTCAAGCCTGATTCCTTTGAAAACGGAAACATTGCCAGATCATTTCATTCATGTAGATTCCTTAAGACCACACATTAACATTTTAGAAATTTTTAATTTCACCATGGAAGCCTTTCAAACAGCTCTATGTGAGCAAGACTTATAATTTCCATATAAATCAGGTACATTAGGGATTTTTCAGAATTTCTCTTGATATTTTCCATAAGGAATGGGAATACCATCTGCTTTGTTGAATGCAGGATAATCGAAGGGCACTGATCTGTCCAAATGGCCTCATTCATTACTGTCTCTGGATCCTCCAGAGTGTCTGTCGCTCAGAGAGTCGACTGAGCTACAGTCTGGGCTCCAATATATGTCACAACACAGCCAATCCAGTCTACACCTCCTTTAGGATGCAAAATACTTGGAGATGTACTAGCAGGAAGGAATATTTTCTCCCTCAGAGTTCAAAGTTACAGAAATAACATAATTCTATTCCTCAAGTTCTGCTTTAATATGCATTCAGAACCTAGCCCTATTTTGGCTAAGACAGTTTGAATATGTTTTACTGTTTTGCCATCTTAAATGCAAAACTACACAGTGTACAAAACTACAGTGCAAACAGGGAGAAAATAGTCTGCAGTTACTGAATGCTGAAATAAAAAAGCATTATCTTGTATGCTGGGTAAATGTTTCAGTATATTTCAAGAACAAGAGTTGAAAGAACCACTAGACTCATAGTACAGGGAATCTAATAAGCTTTGATTCTGGATCTGTGGCCCAGGCTGGAGTGCAATTGCACGATCTCGGCTCACTGCAATCTCCACCTCCCAGGTTCAAGTGATTCTCGTGCCTCAACCACCTGAGTAGCTGGGATTACAAGTGCGCACCATCACGCCTGGCTGATTTTTGTATTTTTTGTAGAGATGGGGTTTCACCGTGTTGGGCAGACTGGTCTCAAAGTCCAGACCTCAAGTGATCTGCCTGCCTCAGCCTCCCGAAGTGCTGGGATTGTAGGCATGAGCCACTGCTCCCAGCCCTGATTTTAAATCATTTTAATATAGGATTAATTACATTGTGAATTGTGGAATACCTTTTCTATTACTTAGTTGAAGGCTATTTCTTCCATTAAGTGGGAAAGTTGTGTTTTCTGCAGTGCAGAGTACACTGACTCTGGCAGGCCATTGTTTGTTGGGGTAGTTCCAATGGCATTCAGCTTCTTTCGTCTCCTTAGTGCAAGGGTCTGCCCCTATTCTTCTCATTGCAGTTTCCTTGCCTAAGCCACAGGAACTAACCAAACAGGGCTGACGATGTGTGGGAGATGAGAAGGAGTGGAGAGAAGCAGAAGATCTGGCTCCTACTCTCAAGAAACTGACTGTCCAGTTGGCGGAATAAAAAGTATGCGCATGGCCGGGCATGCTGGCTCATGCCTATAATCCCAACAT
This sequence comes from Theropithecus gelada, assembly GCF_003255815.1. NCBI lineage: Eukaryota > Metazoa > Chordata > Mammalia > Primates > Cercopithecidae > Theropithecus > Theropithecus gelada. Next base: position 84,009,669 of record NC_037670.1, read on the forward strand.
TTTGGGAGGCTGAGGAGGGCAGATCGCTTGAGCTCAGGAGTTTGAGACCAGCCTGGGCAAAATAATGATACCCCTGTCTCTATAAAAAATAAAAACAAAAAAATGTACACACCACAGCTTAACGATCAAAGTGGCACAAGTGTCAAATCAGTGAAAGAGAGAGAAAGTGGGTGTCAGAGAAGAAAGAGCCTGACAGTATCTGGCTATCATTTTATGTGATTTTAATCACATAAAATCCAATTTGGAATTTGGATGGGTTTTATGGAAGGGTTTGAGAGGAACAAATTCCAAATTTCTAACAAGGCTTAGAGAACTAGTCTAGTTGACAAAGAGCTTTTTGGAAGATGTCTCCTTCTTTTCTTCCTCTGTTCATGACCAAGACTCATTATTTACAGTGACCCCAATTATTTATTACCTATCTAAGTCTACCTTCCTAACCAAAAGCAGGGCATGCATTTGTTTGATCAATTTCATCTGTTAAAAAACAAACAAACAAACAAAAACATGGGAACTGTCACCAATTGAGGGCAGTTAGGGTCGACAGACCTGGATGAGGGAGGCAGCATGATTCAGAAAAATGCATTATTTGTGCTATAAGAATACTCAGTTTCCTCTCTTCTCCTTTATCTAAGGAGGGCTGTGCAGAAACAAAAATTCCAGTAAATAAACATCTCAAGATAACAAGTCCAGTGAGCCCTTTTCTTTACATTTTAAACTGAGAACTTCCTTTGTGTCTATCCACCCTGCTTTCTTCTCCTCTGAAACAGAGCTGGATATGGCAGGCTGAGTTCCAAAACAGTACCCTTTGCTCTTCTTCCAGGAAAGAACTTCTCAAATAAGGTCCTAAATGCTCACACAGTATTAGTGAGCACACACACACCTACACATGGTTGATACATGCCAACTCCTGACATGAGAATTTTCAGAAGCACACCAAAGCCTCTGTTTGATTTAAATTTATTTTTAATCGCATAAAATCCAATTTGGAAAATGGACGCATGGGATTTTCTGAGTCACCAGAAGCTCTTTGTAAGATTGCAAATGCATCCAGAAGGAAGAACTCTGTCTTGGCATGGCGGGTATTTCACAACAACTATAATAACAATCAATTTCCTCAGTTTAGAATGAATAAGTTTCAAAATCTATAAAAATATGTGATTGAATCCTAACATAAAGTCAAAATACATTTGCTATATCTGACTCATAATGAAGAATGGGAAGAGTAGTCACCATTTTGAAATAAGTGTTGGCTTTCTTTTTCATTGTATTTAATTATCCAAATAATGTTTAATATTCTGGATCTGATTAATTAATTATAATAGTGATCTTTGCCCTCTCTGCCCAGTCATGTTTTGTTGTTTTTGGCACTATACTAGAACATTTTCTAATTCCTTAAGGAGTTCCCAAAATGATAAAAGTAATTTGAATTCATTTCATACTTACTCCTTATTATTTATAGGCCCATGGAAATAGTCCTTGTGTTAATATCCGTAAGTAGATTTGTTGAAAAAAAGCATGACAATTTGTATTAAATCTAACTAGTGCCACGTCTCCACCATGATCAAGAATCACAGATTTATAACAATGGTTAGTTCTAACGATAATCGATAGCTGTATCTTAAAATTCAGGTGTGTAGGAGTAACTTCCCGTCTCTACCAATCTGATGTGCCAGACATCCTTAAAGTATTGCTTGGTCTCTTTCTATGCACAAGGGATCTTCTGCTTTTAATTCAAAAGCTAATGCCTTGTCACTGGTGGGTTTAATATTACATACCTTTTTACTAATTGAATAGTAAATTACAAAGTACAACTAGAAAATTCTGTTCACATAAAGATGTTTTCAAGTTACTACAAGTTCCTAGTATTTTCTTATGAAACTTTGTTTTCTATTCTTCCTAGGGGAAGGCTAGGCAGGTTCTGTATGCCTGTGCCATTTTTCCCACCATAATATGAAAACAGTATAGAAACATCAACAAACAATATGGAAAAGATCAATAAATCGTTCTCCATTGGGGATGGTTCCATAAATCACAGTAAATTAGTATGGGACATGTCATTCAACCAGAGAAATTATGTTTTCAAAGAATATGCATGCATAGACAAAAGACCAAAAGAAAATATTCTGTTGACAATAGTCGTCTCTGAGTAACTGAGTTCCAAGCTACTTACTATTATTTTTATTTTCTTTTATCTTTTCTTGGCATTACCTAAAATTGTTTTTGTTATTAACACATATATCTTTCAATCAGAAAAAATAAATACTCTAATTTTAAAAATTCGCTGAGCAAAAATTCGAAACAAATATTGCGAACGTTTTTATTTATGCAGTAAAGAAAAGCCTCCAAAAGAGAGTGATTCACAAGTCCCAGAACTTTTGACGGGCAAACATCTGGAAGGCGGATTAATTTGTTCTCCTGATTGTTTTGCAGTGGTGTTTGCAAGACTTCCCACTGTCTTATTTTTTCTTTTCATTCACATATGAACAAGCTACCTTGTTAATGGAATGTAGTTACACAACGCTTCTATATTTTTAAACCAGGTGGTATTTTTCTACTAGTCTTTATATATCAGAGCCATTTAAATTTAGATGATAAAATAAACATGGGATGGAAATTACTACAAGGATTTTCCTTACAATGAAGCCATATTGAATTGAGGCTAATGTAAAAATGAAACCTGGCATAAGACTATTTCATTCACAAAATGGAAAGTATAAAAGTGTTAGCTATAAGCACCAGATAGTAGCACATCACTGTACAATGAGTTCAAACATTGTTTTAAGGTTTGGAACACTAAATTGAGGACCACAATGAAGACAATTAAGCTAGAAACGTCTTTGGAGTGTTGAGTTCCTTATAAGAACCTAGTGTGTAAAATGGTTCAATTGCTTTGAAAAACAATTTTGCAGGTCCTCAAAAGATTAAACAGAGTTACTATATGACCCAGCAGTTCTACTTCTAGGCATATACCCAAAAGAACTGAAAGTATTTGTTCTCATAAAAACTTGTGCATGAAGGTTTATAGACACATTATTCATAATAGTCAAAGAGTGGAAACAAGCCAGATGTTCATTCACTGATGAATGGGTGAATAAAATGTGGTATAGCCATACAATGGAATAATATTCAACAATAAAAAGGGATGAATTACTGACACATGCTACAACATGGATGGACCTTAAAAACATTATGTAAGTGAAACAAGGCAGCCACAAAAGGCCACATATAATAGATCCCATTTTTATGAAATATCCAAAGAGGCAATCCATAGAGACAGAAAGTAGATTCCTAGTTGCCAGACGCTGGCGAGGAAGGCAAGATAAAGGAATGCTTACAGATAAGGGATTTTTTAAAAGGGTAATGAAAATATTCTGAAATTAGACAGTGTTGATGGTTGCACAACTTTGTAAATATACTAAAAACCACTGAACTGTGCACTTTAAAAGAGTGAATTTTGTGGTATGTGAATTATAGCTCGGTTTAAAGAAAGTTTAAAAAAATTCTCTTGCCTTCTTATGAGATGCAGTTCCTTCAAATAAAAAGCAGAAATAATATAAATTTAAAATTTTTCAATGCCAAATTCTGAACTAAAAAATTCAAAGTTTTATGAATATAATAGGTGAGAATGATTGTTAAAATAGCACGTTTAACTTTCTAGTCAAGCTCACCACAAATTCTAACTTCTAATTCTGTATCAGATGTTAATTTGCTGTGCACATGGGACAGTTATATACTGTCCCATGTATATAAATGGGACAGTTTCCCCATTTGTAAAAAGGTGATAATATTTGCTGGCTCTCTTGCAAGGATTTAATTCAAAAGAACAAACATACATAAAGCATCTACTGGAACTGTGCTAGGCTGAGGGCAAAACGTATATAGGCAACTGACCTGTCTATGGTACAATGTAGTAAGTGTCATAATAGTGATTTAAAAGTTATAGGAGATCAAATGAAAATACCTTAAATGTATACCAAGAGAATGATCAGTAAATTTTAATGATGAAATATTCTACAGCAATGGAAATGAACTAAAGAAAGTCAACATGATAAATCTGCTAAACATAAATGTGAACCCCCTAAAATCACTCAAGTTTCAGAAGAATACATAAAACAAAAATCCATTTATAGAACACTTAAAATATGCTAATATATATGTATGGTTAAGGAATATATAAATATGGCATAATATAGTATGTGAGAATGGGAATGATATATACCCAAATCAGATAATGGTCTTCCAGTTCTCAGGGGACTTCTGCATGATAGGTAGTGGGTAGATGGACGTTTATTGTATCATTTCTTATACAGTTCTGTATGTCTTAAACATGGAATAATAATTTTTAAAAATTAGACTAGGGCAAAATTGATAGGTCAATTTCTATTGGGTGAGGCGGGGGATCAGGGAAGACTTCGAGGAGGAGGTGGCTGAGCTGAGCCTAAAAGACTCAGAATTTCAACAGGCAGAGAGGAAGCAGGAGGTATTGCAGGCGACGGGAATAGCGTACAAAAATAAAATATGTCAAGGTTTTAGCGTTAGGGACCACAGGTTTCTTTAAGACACACAGAGTATTTTAGGTTTCACTTCCTATATATTTTTGAAATGCAGAATTCAAAGGACACAGAAAATTTCATGAATCATGGTGCCGAAAGCCTGATACACTAAAAACAAAATATAACCAGAATCTCAAACTGCCTTTGGAGATTGCAAGCTTGTTCCTTCTTTTTATTAGTGAGAACAAATTGGGATCCCTGGACTATACCACTTGGGAGATGGTGGGAGAATAATTTTATCCACAAGTATTAAGTTGTTGCCTGAGGACAGCTGAGTAAACAGTTTGCTGAAGTCTGTTTGAGGACTGCCAGCTAGTTACACCCATAATTTCATCTCTATTAACAAAAACAACGCATCCTGTCGTAGTGCCCTGCTTTGGCTACCCCATGGTTTGCAGTATGTGAGTTATGGAGTGTCACTTGAGTAACATTCTATAGCAGTGGGGGCTGTGTTTTGATGTCCTTTCGTTACCCACCCCCACTCTGCTGATTTATGGCATACCGTGCAGAGACCTAAATCAAAACTAGAAAATACGTGTGAAATAATGCAAAACAGAGTCGAAGGGTTGGCAATTCCGTAATTATACCTAAAGGGAAAATAATTATGTAATACCATATGGCAACAGTCAGTCTCAGAATAACACATGTCCATACTGTAAATGCAGGATTCCAGGAAGAGCACGCAGGGTGTTTGAAGAGAAGCCGAGGACAAGTTCGCCTTTGAAAAGGACCTATAGACAACGTTGTGAATGGTATTTGGCCTTTGATAGTCCTGTTTATTAGCCCAGGAAATGAAGGCCGGAGTGAGTGAAGTGACATGGCCCTGACAGATGAACGCAGAAAAACGGGACAGGACTTGAGTTATTTATTGTTCCTGCTCAGTCTAGACTCCTACTTGCAGTAGCCATTGGTTTTACCCACCAGTTGAAATTCTGGAAATGTGAAAGCAACTTATTGATAGAAAACAGAAAACTCTCCAAGTCTTAACAGCAACTATGAAATAGAAGGTAAGTCAACATAAAAAATAACTCATACTGGTGACCTTTCAGTTAAAAGAAGGAAAGAAAGATGAAAGAATTCCTTGGTAGTCAAGAATATGAAACTCTCCTCTACAAGTTTATCAGTGAATGAACAACCTCTACGTGGAGGGAAATAGGAGAGAAATGACCTGGGCAGTATTCCAGCTGAAATCTTTATGTTGGAAAACAAACCTCCATCCACCTCGACATTGTAAGGCGTTGGCATGGGAACTGAAATGAAAGACGCTAGGAAAAGATTAAGTGACTAAGGCTCTTACTGGCCAACTTTCCTCACTAAAAATTAGCCCTGAATTTAAGTGTTCCCTAAGTCCTTCAAGTCACTCACCTGGTTGGAGCCATATTAAGGGCTGGTCCGAAATACTGTGAACTCAATGGACAGGGGTGACAATTAAAACCATTCCAAACAGGGAAAGCAGAAAGATATGGGTTTCTTTAAGACAGGGGGTGGCAAACTATGGCCAGCTGATTTTGTAAATAGAGGTTTATTGGAACACAGCCATGCCCATTCATTCAGGTATCGCATATGGCTGCTTTTGTGATACAATGGTAGACTTTGGTAGTTCTTACTTTTTTTTTTTGAGACGGAGTCTTGCTCTGTCGCCTAGGCTGGAGTGCAGTGGTGCGAACTCCGCTCACTGCAAGCTCCGCCTCAGACTTGGGTAGTTCTTATAGACATCATATGACTCACAAAGCCTAAAATATTGATTATATGGTCCTTTTCAGAAAAAGTTTGTCCAATTCTACTTTAATATACTATTTATCTGGAATAGCTTCAGTTATTAAAAACTTTAATTAATAATTTATAAGAATAGCTCTAAAACTGGAAACAACCTTTAGGTAATTATGTTTAAGCTTTAGACCTGAAAACTACCTCCTTGGGTTATTCATGGTTATTTTACTTTCCTAATTAAGGGTAAATATATGTTATATATTTGGTCCTAGCTTTGAAAAAATTTTGCTCTGCACAAAAGAACCTGGCAATAGAGGTAGATAGAGTTCCACATAGTCAAACAGTCTTAAAGAGATTTTTTTTTTTTTGGAAACCAAGCTATTTAAGAAAGTATTAATTTTACAAAACAAATATTAAAAAGGAAATGCTGAATGGGGGCTAAAAGGAGGAATTTACATGTTGAAAATAACACTAACAATGTCTAAAGCTCTCGAAAACGCTGCCTTGTAATCACATATTTAATCCTTACAATAATTCATACATTAGATACAATGCAGCCCATTTGAGAACAATGAACCTGAGATCTAGGAGGTTACGAGAGCTGCCTGTAATCACCAAGTAGTGAAGTGGTAGGCCAGAGCTGGTGCACAAGTGTCACTTAAATCCAAGTATTTTCCATACTCCGCCCGCCCCGAAGTGCAGTGGATGAGAGGAGGAGGACTTGCTCAGGAAAGCTGAGCTTCCGCATCTTAAACCTGAGTGAGCCTGGACGAGACTTTTAGTCTCTCCAGATAGCAGTTAGTTTATCAAAAAATGAGCGCTGGTGTTCTATAAAGGCTTTACTGCTTTGCACTATGAAACTTATAATCGAGAATTTTGCTACATAAAATGTAAAAAAGACATTAGCTTGAAAATGTCTTTCAAAGAGAATTTAAAACCTTCCTGTGTTTCCTTTGTTACAACAGTTTTTGCTTGTTTCCTTTCAAGTCTTTGGTGGAATGAACGGGCACTTTCATGCCTGGACTACCCAGTTTTTCAGTGCTGGGCGCACCTGCTCCCACCACTCTTGCCTTTCTGCTGCACCTAAAAAAGTGGTGAGGCTCAAGGGGCACCTGGGCTCGCAGCCTTTGGTAGTGAGTTGGGCTCCCCGTTCCACCTGGCCTCCTGAGCGCCCTGCTCTCCATTCCCAGTGTTGCCTCAAGCAGTCACCCCTCGAGCTGCCCAGGTCACCCTGCAGCCCTCATTGCTCTTTTGCCCCCACTTCCAGTGGTTTTCGGCTACTAACCTGAACATTTTTTAAACCTGAGCCAACAGGTCCCAAGTGTCTAGCCGTCTGAAGCAGAGTCTCTCTAAAGAAAGATTCTGCCAAATTCAGGAAATTTGGAAATTCCACCAAATTTCAGGAAACTCCACCAGTGTCTGCTCTCTCTGAGGAAGTGGATTTTATAAGTGAAACTATCCCATGTCCCTTAACGTCTGGGCTGGGCAGCCAAGGTAGGTGGTGGCCCGAGAAAGTGGGAGTGTTTTACAGAATGACAACTGCCCTTTGCTGTCTAGTTTTTACCAGGCCAGGAAGAAAAAGGTGACTTTCCTCCTCACGGGAAATTTATTGCCAAGGGAAAATAGAGACTGACACATCAGCCACGCAGAGGAAGGCTGGGATGCTCCCTGAGTTTATGGAGCACACTTACTAAACCTTTTTTAAATGACCAAAGAAAAATGTTACAGACAAGAAAAATGTCTTCTCCTGAGAGATTGGCCCCACCCTCCCACCCACGCACAGGGAACTATAAATTAGATATTACAGGCACAGCAAATTGGCAGCTGATGCTTTAAACATTATGAAGTGCCAGGTCTGGACCTCAATACAGATACTTTTTTGTTTTAGGTACTTGCCATTTAAAAATACACTTAGAAGTTTCTGGAAGGGGTAGGGCTATAAATGAAATGCCCACACAGAGAGATCATGCCACGAGAAGGGTTGCCCTGCTCCTCACATGTACGGGGAGCCTGATAAGAACCATTTCGTGTGTTCACGCAACGACTCCCTGAGGAAGGCATCGTTATCTTCCTGTTAAAGAGGATGAGTGGCCCTAATGGAGGAAGGACACCCCCAGCCTCCTTGTGAATCCCATGTCTACATCAGGCAGTGTCCAGAAGACAACCAGAAAACACATTTGATAAAATCCCCCTATTCTAAGGTGGCTCCCTTGATGAGGGAACATAAACTGACTCTGAATTTTTTCATTGAAAAGTCTTGAAAATGTGGCCCTGGAATTTCAAGCCCTGTATCTCTCCCCTAAAGACGGAGCCATTTTTTTCTCTCTGCTTACAGAACCACTGGGGCATCAGATATCAGATCATCCAAACACCCTTACAGAACAAAGCAAGAAATTAAGGCATTGAGATGTAGGGTGATTTATTCAAAGAAAGAAACTAATTAGTGGCGAAACTCCTATTTTTGGCTGTACCACTATTTCATACTTTAAAAAATTACAGCTTTATTGAGGTATAATTGACAAATAAAATTTTGTGATTTTCAGGTGCACCACAGGACGATCTGCTATCACATATTTTGTGACATGATTACCACAATCAATTAACACATCTATCACCTCACCTAGTTACCCCTGCTTGTTTTGTTTTATGATGAGAAGACTTAAGCACATTTCAAGTATACCTTGAGTATTATTAACTGTAGTCACCATGCTGCATATGGGATCTGAATTTACTCATTCTATAACTGAAAGTTTGTACCCTTTGACCATCTCTTCTATTCTCCCATCCCCCTGCCCCTGGTAACCACCACATATGTTTTTTAAACATAAGAGAGAACACCCCAGTCTGTGAGAGAAAAGATGTACTGCTAACGTCACAACTAAAAATTTACGTACCACCCACATTTTTCCCATTGGCAAAAACCATCATTAGATGATCAATTCATAGCATGATCATTGATGTAACTATCTTTACCACAATTGGGTTTTCTCCCCTTTTCCTTAGTTATTTTTCTAGTCATGAAAACCAAAACATTAAGTGGACTAATGAATAAAAAATGGATCATGATGAAAGGTATAAATGTACCCACTCATATTAAAAAAAAGTTCCATTCTTTCTCTTTCTCATACTTTACTCAGGAGGGTTGGCTAACACAGATGTTCCTTGGCAGAACTACAAGAGAATGTGGAAATGCTCTGGGTTTTGTTGTTTCTCTTTCCCTACCCAACTCTAGTGGTGAGATTAAGCTTACTAGTAACTAGAAGCTCCAGTATTACAGGCTTTCATAGATGCCCAAAAAAGACTGCAGTGAGCTTGTTCTTCCAAGTGGCCACAGGTCTGCTCTGGAAGGCAAAACAGACCAAGTTGAAGATGAAGCCCTGTCATATTAACTCCACTCTTCTCTCCCCTTTCTCTACTGGCTCCCCTTCCTTACAGCTCACTTTTTCACAACTGTCACCTTCTATACGAAATTTTCCATTAGAGACAGGAATACGGCTGTTGCAAGAACTTGTTGTGGGGACCTGCTCCACTCTGAGCTCAGGCTCCATGTCTGTCACGGGCCAGCAGTGGCTCACTCTGGACACAGTTGTACAGAACTATGGAGCCTATTGCCAAGAACTGTCCCAGTTTCACCATTGGCAATAGTAGTCTCTTTTGTGGTCATGGAAAGGTCTGATTCTAAGGCTGGAAGAATGCTGTAGTGATCCCACTCATCTTTTAAATCTGATCTCAATTTCCAGCTTCCTGGATTGTCCTATTGAAATAAAAAATGGCTCTTTTCATTTTAGCCATTGTCATACTCTAACTGCCTTACATGGCCAAAAAATTACATCTTAGCCAGGTACCCAAGGAGCCTTCCCTGATTCTCTTTAATAAGGAGTTAATGCCAAGCCTTATTCTGTCCACCTGAATGTACAGTTAACTAAACTATTTCAAAGCATCAACAGGACCTTGGGGTCCTAGGACTTTTTTTGTTTTTTAAAAAATTAATCTTTAAATTAATTTTTATTTAATATATATTAATTTACTAATTTAATTTTACTTTATTAGTATTTGACACATAATTATACATATTTATGGGTATATGTAACATGTCAATATACGTATACAATGTGTAATGATCAAATCAGGATAATTAGCATATCTCTCATCTATCAAACATTCATCATTTTGTTGTGTTAACATTCAAAATCTGCTGCTGTACCTATTTGAAAATATACAGTAAATTGTTGTTTATTATAGTCACCTTGTAGTGCCACAGAACACTAGTCTAGGACACGTTTTTTACAAGCACTAAAGGTTCAGAGGCAAACCAGATATCCACTGAATGAGCTATAGTTTCAGGCCTGGTCAAAGCATAGCTAATTTATCCAGTTGAGTTTTGATAAAAAGAAAAAACTGTTGTTCTTTTAGTATCTCCCCAACTCTCTGCATGTTAATGCTTTATCATTCAGACCCCAAATAAATGTGTTTCCTTTAGTGTACCAGAGGACTGAGTTTACACTCAAGGACTCACAGCTAGTGGTCAGTGCTCACTCATTTATACAACAGAGTTTTCTGAATGGTCTGGAAGAATGAGAAAGCTCTTGCTTTGCCCTAGGGGCTGCCTGAGGAGAGGCTGAGGCTGAAGCAAAGCTATCCTAAATGCAAGCAGCTCCACTCAGATCTTATCAACTGGATGAAACCACCTCCTTCTGGGAAGATGGCCAACACCGTTAACTCATTGGAGTGGGAGGAATTTCTCAAGTGGCATCATCAATGGTGGGACTAGATTGGATTCATGACCAAATTTCAGTGTTTGTAGGACCTTCTTGACACTTGTCAGGAAGTGAGTGCTTAAAACCTTACCCATGGAAGCAGAACTGGAAGACAATCTATGCAAGAATTCTCCCCCATACACCCACACAGTACCTTCGGAAGGTTACCATTTTATCCTCTAATTCAGGAAAAGTTCCCTGGCTATAAAGCAACTTCTTCCACCTCAAGGTAAGATCAGTTTTCCTGAAACTCTACCTCCTTTCTCACACTGCAGATTTTCAAATATATGAGGATAATTATTTCATCTCAGATTAGATATTGGGGTTCCGTCAACCTTTTTTGTTTTGTGACATGGTTTTCAGATTCTTTACCCATTTGAGAAAGAAAACTATTCCCCCAAGAACTTCAACTCACTTCTGCATTCATGAGCAGATGAAAGCATTGGGTGTAAGTTCCTCCAATTACCACTGTCCCCTCCTTAAACGGCATCCATCCGCAAATCCTCTTACTTCCCACACGAGTCTTTTTCTTCACTAGCCTGTCTTCTTTCCCTTCTGAGGAAACAGAAGAAGGTCCCTTCCCTGCACATGCACCCCTTACTCTGGAACATACGCCTCAGACTCTGCCTCCTCACCCCAACTCCTCTCTATAAGGCATATCCAATTCAGACTTAATTCTGTATTTTTAACCAAATAGGGCTAAAATATGCAAAATCCTTAGATTTTATAAATGATAGAATTAGTTCCTATCCTTATGGGGATCTTAGACCAATTTTCAAATACTTTAAAGACTGTTCTTTAAATTTTATCTCTTTATAATGGAAATTAAACTTTATCATATTTGTAAGATCCGAATGGATGCAAAAATCCCTTGTGCAGAGATTAAATTCTAGATGGATCATGGGAAGGACTGATGTTTAGAAACTACTTTTAGGTTGAAGAGGCATTAGGCAAAATGAGCTGCTTTTGTTCCCCTATTGGGAGCTTGGCAGCTTGGGCTGGATGGATACAGATGCGATGCAACTTAATAATTCTGAAAGTGACTTTCTTTTATGTGGAAAAAGCCACAGAAATAAAATTGAGGGTAGTAGAAAGGATGTGTGCCAATTTGCAGTGTGTCGCTCCTCCCCCCATTCCCACCCCATGTTAAAGGTTAAAAATGCTCCTCAGCGTATGCCAATATCTGCCCTGATTCATCTTGGAAACTCTGAGTCTTTAGGGCCATGTTGGGCTGAATGGTTATTTTGCAACATCTCTAATCAGAACCATTGCCAAGTTCAAAATAAACCCAGGTTTGTTAAGATATTTTCTAATAGGAAGATTCCTGAAAGGATAGTGCAAAGCTCAAACAAAGAAAATAATGTCATGAATATATCAACTCAAGAGAGGCTGGTTAACCCATTTCAGAATTTCCGTTCTCTTTCTCTCTATGTTCAATATGCTTTCCAATTTGTCAGTGTCACACTGCCTGTAGCCCAGTCTGGTACACATAATTACAATGAAAATAAAAAACAAAAATAAATGCATACATGGAGTGGGGCAGCAAGAATTTTAAAATGGGCTAAGTTATGTGGATACATAAATTGTGAATGAAGTCATTATGATTTTGTAAAAATTAAGTCATGACATGAAGACAAAACACAAGGTCCTGGGCAAGTCTCCTTCCAGGATTTTCCCCCTAGTATGCAGTTTAAAACCAAGTGTGTATTGCTCTTTGTTAAAACAAAGACACAAACAAAAGAAGCAGAACTTGACATCAGTATAGAAATAATGTTTAGTGTCCAATTCAGTGTTTGAACTGGAGTGCAGATGACCTGTCCTTACTCCATACTCTAGAGAGGTTTGAAGTATGATATCACCCTGTCCCCAAGAGGTATCTTGTAAATAGAACCTCTCTTTGATGAAGACATGTGATCATCCCTACCTTTTCCCATGGATACTAGTGGGTGATGGGATCAGAAAGTCAGGAAAGTTTACCAATCTGGCTGAGCTGGATGCTTGAGGGAGTCTTCCTCCTCACTATTTAGGGCTTAGTTACCCACAAGGGCCATTCTGGTTTCCATTTCAACAACCAAGCAGCTATACAGCCTGAAGGGCAGTATTCAGTCTGGGTCGACATTCCAGCCCGTGGGTGCTCCAATGTTTGCCATGCGCTAACACATTCAACTTTTCCTGCACATTCCAGGGTAAGCTGGATAACAATTAGAAGGCATTTGAGAGAGATCTGTTTAAACCCTTTGCTGAGAACCAGTTGAGAAATTTAACTAAAATTCTGGGAAAAGAAGCATGACTTTGTCATCTTTTCAACAGACTTTGCATATTAATGCTTTATCATTCAGTCCCCAAATAAATGTGTTTTCTTTAGTGTGACTGAGTACTGAGTTTATACCCAAGGGCTCATGGCTAGTGGAGTTGGGGTGAGGAGGCAGAGTCTGAGGGAGCTTGTTCCAGAGGAGGGGGTGCCTGTGCAGGGAAGGGACCTTCTTCCCTTTCTTCAGAAGGGAAAGATGACAGACTGTTTTTTATTTCTCATTTATCTTTAAAGTAACTTTAAAGAGATGGTGCATAACAAAGAAAATAAGGATAGTGGCTAAACATATGTAATAAGTTCTCACTATGCCCTAGGGATGTGCTTAGGAACATACAAATATCTCATTTTTTTTTTTTTAGTTGATGTGTTTTAGGATTTCTGTTTTACACTCTGGAAAAATGTAGCTCCAAGAGATCTAAGTAACTTGCCTCAGGTATTAAACACACTAGTCTGATTTCAAGGCCCTTGCTTTTCCCTGCTGCACCACCCAAAGAAAATGTCTGAGATTAGAGTCAGTGACAATTTGATATTAACTCTCGAACTGTCTTGCACATGGGCAATAGCTGCAGCTCTCTGCCACCACTGGGTAGAGAGAGGCTTGAGGCATGGTGGGGGCCCATATTTGGAAACATACTTTATCTGTTATCATTTTCTCTCTACGGGCACAATACTGTGTGCCCATCATAAACACTGCTGGTCTTGAGATCTGGTGCATCATCTGAGAAACCTCTGCTATAAATACCAACAGGCAAAGAAGAGATTTCTTCTCTGCAGCCATTCATATCTCTACCAAATATTTTCCTGTCTTTTTATTGCTGGTGCTAGCCCTCTCCTTCAGTTTTTTCCCCCCTTTCTCCCTTCCTGTCCACTTATATCATGGCTCCATGGGAGAGAAAAAATACATGTACACACAAAGTTATGGATAAGGCAAATGTGATTTTGTGGCATTTGCTCCACCTGAGAGGGGAATACCAAATGAAGAAAGAACAACAACTAAATATTTCACTACACACCTAAAACACATTCATGTTTGTTGGAATGAAATGTTGATAAATAATCTTGAATAAATATTGTCACATTTTAAAGTGCTGGATTTGTACAAGGGTAAAACACTTAGGAAGTACAGACTCTTATGTTTCTGACCCTGCACCAAGGTCTAGGTTGTGTTCATACCACACCAGACTGAGAGCCATGTGAATATATCCACCATCACCTCTACTCCATACACAGTTTCTGTCATGGCACACATGACCACAATAGATGAAATGTAAACACACATTGATACAACAAGCCTGCTTTGGGACCCTTTTAGATATTTTGTAATTCAAAATAATGAAAATGTCAGTGACATAAATACAGTGAGATAATCGGCTCATCTTTGTCATCATTTTGGTGATCCATATTCTAGATGTTTCATGGCTGCCTAAGCAGAGAACTGGAGTATGAATTTCGGAGCTCGAGGCTGCATACCTACGTCTATGAGAGACTATGAAAGGCGGCAAAACTGTGGTCACCTAAGACACCGAAGTGACTAAACATCATTTATGAGACAGTAACAAAGTGTAAGTGACCCTTCCAAATCTCATTATTCTCAGAAATAAATTCTTTAAACAATGTAAACAGGAATTGTCATCGACATTTATATTTAGACTCTAGTGAAAAGAATTAAATCCTCAATTACCTATGAAAACATATAAAACTGACCCAAGTTTTAAAAAATCTAATAGTCAATCCATGGAGAGGAGCATTTATTTCTCATAGGGAGATAGTAGCTTTACAAATCAATATTTGCAAAGAGTTTTAAAAAGTGGGAAAGCCTAATATGAAAATAGAATACAAATAAATTATAGCTCAGACTTTCTTTTAACCCACCGAAATCAAATAGTCTAAGACCATCCAACAGGAATATTTGCACCAAGCAAATATTTGTGCAAATAAACTCTCTGGTTTTAGTTTTGATCTTTCTCTTAAACATTATGAATTTTATAGCTTGGCAAAGTGTTGTGTTTGGCATCCAAAACCCAAATGGCTAATGGTAAATTAAAAGTGTAAACTTCTGGGTCAGTTTTTTTTTTTTTTTTTTTTAACCAGAGAATTAGGGCCTTTCCTGCATTTCAGCTCTGGCTTATGTGTAAAACTGTGTAACTTGTTATAATGTTAATGTTATATCATTTATATTTTGCTTGAAATTTTAAAAAAAGAGTAAGAGAATGTTAAAGAACCTAGGAGTGTATTCAGGTCAATAAAAAATAATTTTTGTATCTATTGAGTAGTCCTTGAAGACAACTTCTCCAGCACCATGAATGTAATTTCTGTACTACTGACAAAACATAATATCCTTAAGGCGAGGCATGGTGGCTCACGCCTGGAATCTCAGTACTTTAGGAGACCAAAACATGAGGATTGCTTGAGGCCAGGAGTTTGAGACCAGCCTGGCAACATAGTGAGACCCTCTCTACAAAAAATAAAAAATAATTAGCTGGGCATGGTGGCGCACACCTGTAGTCCCAGCTACTTGAGAGGCTGAGGCAAGAGAATCATTCAAGTCCAGGGGCTTGAGGCTGCAGCAAGTATGATCATGCCATGTACTCCAGCCTTGGCGACAGAGCAAGACCCTGTCTCAAAAAAATCAAAAAACAAAAAAGTAATATCCCCACAGTGATGACATCATGCTTTCTAATCTCATGAATAATAACAAAAAGTAAGGAAACTTTTCTCCTGGAAAAGTATCTGTTATAGATCACCAAAACCTCAGAGTAAGAGCAGGATAATTTACAGAAATACTGAGAATCCACTGAAAATATATTCAAGGGCCCTTCTTAAGTTCAGGTCTGTGCTATAAAGTGGCAAGGCACAGAGGAAACGTTATATGTTGTAGCAAGACTCGCTTTTAAAGGCTAAAGTGTGGTAGGATAATTAATTGAAGGTTTAGGGTAAAGTATTTAACTGCATGGGGAACTTCACAAGTTGCTTGACAGTATTAAAGCAATAAGCCCAAGGTTTTTCTATTCCTAAAGACTCAAATTTTCTCCCCAGGCTCCTAAGAAATAGTGGTCTGTCTTTAAAAGCAACTTATAGAAAGAAAGGGGGACTCTCTTTGAAATAGAAGGTATGGCAGTCCTAAAAGTAAACAGGCACGTGTGTATAATGTGTGTACATGTCACAATTTGAATACCTATCAGTAGCTACTAAGGATGCAGAAACACATCTAAGTGCTTTTCTTATTTGAGATGATTTTCTTCTTTGCATGTTTTTATGTTAAAGAGTGGAATAGATAATCAGGAAAAACCTCACAGGAAAGACAAGGGAAATTCTGATCTGATCACCCTCAAGATGCCCTGGAACCAACAAGATGCACAAGTTATACTTTAAGCAAGGTTAGGCCTCTTTCTGTTACAATTCCCAATTTTTTGGTAAAGCTCCTGACAATCTGTGTGTCTTGTCTGGGTAAATGCTGTGGAGGTAAGAAACAAGGCCCACATCTTAAGTGGACTATAAATAAGATCTTTGGGGACACTGTATTTATTCTAAACAGTGATTAGAGCCAAGAGTCTTTAATGGATTTGTTATGTGTTATAGCTATTAAGCAAAATGGAGCATTGAAGATGTGTGAAGAAATAAATGAATGAAAAGAAATGCACTTTCTCTCAGTTTCATATTGTATCAAAGTCATCTGACAGTCTCAAAAAAAAAGAAGAAGAAGAAAAAAAAAACACAGCCAAGAGTTTAAGTTTAGGACAGATGGCTATTTTGCTTAGGGAAAGATCAATCCACTTAGGTTTATCGGAGTTTTGTTTTGTTTTCTTTTGTGTTGGGTAGAAGGGAAGGTTTAAAGCACAGAAGGTTCTCGTGCATGGTGATAGAGAAATACAATTATCAAATGGTCACTAAAATTTTATCACAACATTATTTTGCTCTAAATTTCATATAATTAGTTGTGTTGTAGCAGGATATTTGCATTTAATGCTGCATGTACAATTTTAAGTCCCTGTCAACATTAGCAGCAGCAAATAATAAAGTTACTAAATAAAGGGTTGCTGGAAAATCCAAACCACCAAGCACAATATATTGAAAATTCCTTTAAAAGTAATGTAACCTGAAAATGTGAGCACATCATTTCTGACATCTAAATATTTAAAATTCTAACCATACAAAATTTCTTTCTGTAAAATAATTATTTATTTTATCTTGAGATTTACTTTGAAATGTGGGGTTTTCAAGTTCATCGACCCAAATTGACAACCAAAATAATAGTTTATGCCAGATGTGGTAACCATAAGTTTAAAAAACAAATATACAAATATGGGTTGTGCCATTGCAATGCTGCATGAATATCTGGGAAAATATATAAAGCTTTCATTTAAATGACTTAGCTGGTAAGTTTGCCTTTCTCCTCATTACAAACTTTCTTCTGCTAGACGTTTCAGAATGAGATCAGTTCTATCCCCAACCAGTTATTTACATTTAGATTCACATGTTTCACACTACTTTATCTTTATGTTGCAAACTCATTTCTAAAAATTATTCTGCTTCCCAAAGCAAGCAGGATCACACTAGTTTTAAAAATGATTTAAATATTTAAGGAATCACTGAAATCTTCTCAAGTCTTGGCATATACAATTGGCTTATTTTCCTGAGTTATCACTTTTGACCCCCCCCACACACAAATATTTCCATAAAACAAATGATACACACACACACACACACACACACACACACACACACACACCCCTCAAATCATTTAAAGTGATTACATATAGGAAAGAATTTGGACTCTCTCCCAGTCACAAAATGTTAGCTATATGACTTGCTCCAGCCAAAAAAGCCCCATACAGTATTTACATTTCTGATATTGGTACGATGCCATGAAAGAGAAATCTTTAATTGAGGCTTGAGTTTAAATCTAATTGGATAAATGTACTGATTGGGGATTTATGCCATGTTCCTGCTCAGCAGCTAAAAAGTTGCCCCCTCAGAAAACATTCCCCTGAGACCCATCTCAGGAATGAAGCCTTGTCTATTGACTTGCCATCTGCCCTGAGCAGAAACCTGTGAATTTCAGATCAAGAAGGATCTTGAGACCTTCTCTCTAACACCCGCAATTTACAGTTGAGGAAAGCAAAGTCCAGAGCGGTTAATATCTTGCCCAAGGGTCCATCACTGGTGAGCAGCAACTGTGGAACCCCATCTAGGGTCAACTACATATAAAAATATATTTCTTTCCACTTTAATTGACTCTCCCCTTAAACTTGGGATCACTGGGCATATGCTCATTTATTTAGAATTTCTGGATATTTGAATTCCTTTTCTTTGTCTCTCTTTCTAACCCTGTCAGTTGTACACTGTTGTGTGCTTTGTCAGTTCTCTACCTGACAACGTTCATGTTGGTTTAAATGTGTGGCTGGCAGGAGGAAGCACATGTAGCAAAGTCTCTAAGGGTTTTCCTGTAACGTGAGCCCCCTGTATGTGCTACGCTTTGTGCAAGTAGAATAATATATATTCCTACTACTTGAAACCATTATGGAAGATTAATTAGTTAGCATTTTCAAAGTGCTTTGAAAATGAAAAGCATTATTATTACACCTAATCAAATTTCTCTCTTATATTCCGCAACAATTTCATTTGTATTTGCTTCTGTGCCAAGAAAATAACTGTAGGCTCATAGAGACATTACTATGAAAGCCAGTCATAGGTAGGCTTTACTACTTTCTTTTTCTTCTTCTTTTTTATTCAGTTCTTTTATTACTCCTTCTTGTCTCTAGACACAGACCTGCCCTGAGTGGACACATATTCATAAGACAATGCTATATTTTGGAGGCAAATATTTCTTAATAGGTTTTCGTGTGTGGCAAAACAGTCTACTAACAAGGTAAATGCTGATTCAGAAAGAGACAGCCACAAATGATAATATATGCCCTACATGAGTTATGGTAAGACTGCCCATCAGATGAACACAAACATGCGGAGGCAGCATGGGTTGAAGCAAAAACTTTGGCGGGTCTGAATCATTCTCTGGGATCTTCAAGGTGGTATAATCAGTGGGACCTTGTAAACATCTTTCCCCACTGGCTAGGCTACTGTCTTAACCTGCCGTGATGCATCAGAACTGTAGAATAATTTGGTTGGTCTGGTTTTGCTGCCACATGTAGATACCCAGTGGAGTCTCCCAGGAGAGGAAAGAGGTGTGTGTGGAAACTCAATCTGATTTAGAAATCAACTCCCCTGTAGGTAATGTTGTGTTCTAATAAAGACCTGGAAATACAGACTCAGAGGGTATAATTAACAGAGTTGGGAAATCAACAAGCCGGAAAACTGTTGATAGAGAAGTATTTCTATTGTTCAAAACATGTTTTGTGCATTAGGAAAACAAAACCAAATTCTTTCTCTTGGCATCTACCTTTAAAAGCACATCAGCTAATGAAGGGGGCATCAGAACTGACATCATGGCATTAACCAGCAGCCTGAGACCTATTTGTATGTGGTTAGAAGCTAAATTCTAATTTACTGCCCATGTCATTAGTCAAACTCACATTAGTGATGTGAATTGGCAAGCTTTCCATTTCTTCCACATAATAAACAACCATGGCATACCACAGACAAACATAAACCTGAGCATGTCACACATTCTGAAAAGTTGCGTGGTATGTAAATTCCGAACGGTTCCCACTGCCCAGAGCTGCGGCAGCAGAGAAAAGCTGAAGTGATGACACAAGACCTTCCTGTTTTGCATTCTCTATACAAAGGAAAGTGACCCTCCATCCTCGCCTGAGCACAAATGAATGGGAATGGTTTTGCAGCAAACTTACTTAGCTAGAAATGCTGGCAACCAATGCTCTACTGGTAAACTCAGCAGGAAATAAAGAAAACTAAGCCCTCATTTAAGGAACATGGTTTGATCTGCATGAATGTGTACATTGTAAAAATCTAATTGTGCATCTATAATTTCTGGTAGAGTGCACATATCTACTGTAAACCTCACAAAGAACACTGCACATCTGCTCTGGCTATTGAAATTCTGAGACAGCGTTCTTCAAATACATTTTTCTAAGAAGCCCCGTGTAAGTATAAATAACCAAACTCAGAGTTCACATAGCTGGCAGAAGTAAACATCAAAATTGGGTAAATTTATATTTTATTGTTTGTTCTCTTTGTTTTGGAGCTATTTCCTTTTACTTGACATGATATAACATATCTTAGCTCAAACTCCGCTGAGTTTCCAGTACAATCTCTGTGGCATATATGTTGTCAGAAGTACACCGGGTAGGTGTTCCAAAAGCTCAATTAATCTTTATTTACTTGCTTTATGAACAAAACATATGTATCTGCGTGCCTGTACCTGTATGCACACACAAACACATGTATCCATTGCCTGAATAATCTCCGGGGGTTTCTACCAAAGTGTTTCCTAACAAGAGAAGCAGTTGAGCTAATCACCCCCATACAAATTAGGGGTGCTCAGGACTGAAGCATTTGCTCTTCCATTGGCCTCCTGACTGTGTGTTTTTCATTAATGCTATTCCCTCAGTGGAATTACTGACGTCTCACTTTAAATACACTTTTCTGTAAGTCAACTAACAAAACTAATTAGGAACTGTGAAAGGCCATATTGATAGGGTACAAATACATAAACCAGCTCTGACAATTTCTCCTGGAGGACTCCATACATCATGGGACTTTGTGCTCAACTTTGGGTTCTTTTTGGTTAGAATATAAATAAACTAAAGTCTCTCGTGTTAAAGCGACTTTAAAGAACCACACATTTCCTGAAAGAACCATTTTCAAATTGCATATAAACATGTTTAATCAATCTTTACTGCTCTAAGTGGCTGGGGGATTTCACAGGGGCATGACTCAGTGACCTACTGACGGGTAGTACAGACCCTGGTGGTGTCTACATGGGGCTATGGTTTGATCTGTCTCACTGAATTGACAAGCTAGTTCAGTCACAACTAATTTGACTGACTTTCCCCACTGGACCTCCCTCTATTCACATACCAGCCCTCACACTTCCAACAAACTGGTGGCTTGAACATGACAGAGACTCAGCCAAGGATAACAACAACAACAGTGACAACAAACCTTTCAAGCGCCATAGTGTATGGCAGCATGGCCAAACTCATGGCCAAGCCGCTGAGCAGGAATTTCTGCAGGCTACAGAACAGCCCTTTTCTTCTTACGTGAACATCCTGAGGGGCAGCAAAGGACTCAGATACCTGTGAGCACAAATCCTGTTCTGCCACCTACTCGTTATTAGGTCTACCTAAGCCTCAATATCTTCATGTCTGAAAGGAGAGTACAACAACCAGGGCAACGGAGACAACGATGGCTGCTTCTACCGCTGCACCAGGACAATAGGACTACAGTGCTTACTATGTTCTGCACTGCTGCTGCTGCTGTGTCTACACTACTGCTACAAAACAACTACTATTATAATAGCACCACCATTGCTGTCATACTACTGCTACTACTACAGATTGAACACCCCTAATCCAAAAATCCAAAATCCGAAATGGCCCAACATCTGAAACATTTTGAGCATCACTGTGACGCTCAAAGGAAATTCTCACTGGAGGATTTCAGATTTTGACTCTTCAGATTAAGGATGCTCAACCAGTGTAATGTAAATATTCCAAAATCTGAAAACATCTGAAATTTGAAACACTTCTGGGCCCCAGCATTTAGGATAAGGGATACTCCACCTGTACCATCACCACCACTACTACCACAATTCATACTATTATTTTGTTTCCTTTTTTCTTTTCTTTTCTTTTTTTTGAGATGGAGTCTCGCTCTGTTGCCCAGGCTCCAGTGCAGTAGTGGGTGCGATCTCGGCTCACTGCAAGCTCCACCTCCCGGGTTCACGCCATTCTCCTGCCTCAGTCTCCTGAATAGCTGGGACTACAGGCACCCGCCACCACGCCCGGCTAATTTTTTTGTATTTTTAGTAGAGACGGGGTTTCACTTTGTATTTTTAGTAGAGACGGGGTTTCACTTTGTATTTTTAGTAGAGACGGGGTTTCACCATGTTAGCCAGGATGGTCTTGATCTCTTGACCTCGTGGTCCGCCCGCCTCGGCCTCCCAAAGTGCTGGGATTACAGGCGTGAGCCACCGCGCCCGGCTCATACTATTACTTCTATATAGGTTCCTTTCCTCATGTTGCTGCGCATTGTTATAGTGGCATAGTAGTTAAAGGCATGAACTCTAGGAGTGTGGCTGCTGGGTTTAAATGTCAGCTCTGCTACTTACTAACTGTGTGACTTTGGGTAAACCATTTACTCTTTCTGTGCCTCAGTTTCCTCCTCTGTAAAATAAGAATGGTATTAGTAGATGTCTCACATATGATTGTTGTAAGAATGTACTGTGTTACTATTTACAAAGCATTTAGAACAGTGCTTGGCTTGAGAAATTCTATGTAACAGTATGCTAAAAAAAATTAGGGTGAGTAACTGAAAACTGGCAATAATGCAACATGATGGGCAGTAACTGTGTTTAACTTGGTACCTATAAACAATATGTTGCAGATTGTCAAAATTTACTTATTAACAGTTGACTATACAATCTTTGAAAGGTGAGCGCCTGAACCAATCAATCATCCAACAAATTGTAACCAGCAATTTAAACACCTTGGAAAGATAGCCAGCTGATCTCTCTCTGCCTCTCTCTCTCTCTCTGCCTCTCTCTCTCTCTCTCTCAAAACCTGCTGTTGTCAACTTCCAATAAGTGTCTCTGAACTTTACTTAAAGCATGTGCCCAGTTCAGAGTATACCATTGTGGTTGACACTAATAACCAATATGGTGCTTGAGGAGAGGGCCGCTTTGGAGAGCACCAGTGGTAGTCATGGTGGTTAGGGATATTTTGAGTCCTCAGTGAACACCTCACACTTCTGGAAGATTTCTAAGTGAAAAATAAACTGGACTCCATCCTGCTGAAATGCAAGGGCTACTTAGACTCAATGTACTTTTTTTTTTTTTTGGAGATGGAGTTTCGTGCTTGTTGCCCAGGCTGGAGTGCCATGGCATGATCTCGGCTCACTGCAACCTCCCTCCACCTCCCAGGTTCAAGCGATTCTCCTGCCTCAGCCCCCCCTAGTAGCTGGGATTACAGGCACGTGCCACCATGCCTGGCTAATTTTGTATTTTCTTTAGTAGAGACGGGGTTTTTCCATGTTGGTCAGGCTGGTCTTGAACTCCTCACCTCAGGTGATCTGCCCGCCTTGGCCTCCCAAAGTGCTGGGATTACAGGTGTGAGCCACCGTGCCCAGCCACTCAGTGTACTTTTGTTGAGTGAAAAATGGAGATGGCAAGCCTCTTCATTTGGCTGCAACTTGCCTTCCACTTTTCTCTTATAGACCACAGCATCACTGACCCTCAGCCAGGCCTGTGAATGAGTTCCAGCAAGTAGGTAAATCCCCCAAGGTAGGAGGGTTTGCATACAGTAGTACTATATATGCTGTAAATTCTGGGCTTCTATACCTTCCTATGTTCTATATTTAAAAAAATCTATAGCAAATATAAATTTCTTGAGAAGATATATATTTTATTGTTCTTTATGCCCGCCCCCCTGCCCTACCCTGGGACTATCGTGGTACCCAGCACATGGTAGGTTTGATCTAAATGAATGAATGAATGAACTTGAAGATCTCTGAAACACTTCAGAAACACTCTTTGGCCACTAACACCTACAGATTTTAGGGCCTACCTGAGTAATAATTGGGTCCTTGGTTCACAGCATTCATTTCATTCTTTTCACAGCGAGCAGCTGTCAGGATCAATGTTCCACAGCCATCAGCAGAAACGAACAGGGTTCATCATTTAATCATTGTTTAACACTGTCTAGAGTGGAACTTGTAATATTCCTAGCTTAGTGAGATTTTTCTTATTAGTATTAGTTGATATGTGCTTCTTGCACATCCCTGCCAGATTTATCTTCCAAAAAAACTGATTTCATCGTGTCCCTCCCTACTCCTAATCCTCCAGTGACTCACTATTGCCTAAAAGATAATGACCATTTCCTTAGGCTGGCATTCCTGAGCCTCCGTGGTCTGGCTGGGATCCAATGTATCTCGCCAACTGGACCTCCCTTCTCTCATAGGAATCGACCCCTCAACTCAACAGGTCTACTGCTGATCCCTGAACAGGGAGAGGTGGTCATCTGTCAGTCGACTGATCTAGTCCAGAGTTTGTATCTTCAGCAGCTGTTATAAATACGGCACCAATACTCTTCTCGTTACACTATTTTTCTCAACTGGGGATGCCCAAGCCTGTTCCTCCTTCAGTGACCTCTCATTTTCTGTTTCCTTTACCAAGTATTTTCTCCAAGTCTCCCAGATCCAGTGGCAGATCCTTCCCTGAACTTCTAAAGCACTTCCTCTTGGCTATAAACTTACAAAGGGATCATGTAACCCCCATAATACCTATCCTAACCAATCTTATGCTCTCATTTATCCCCAGTACTGATCCCCAAGATGAACTCTATAGGATTTGGTTAACTTAAAGAATCAATCTTACCCATTCTTGAAGTTTTGGTTCAGGGAGGGTTATCTTTTCACTTAATGGGAGTTTATATGCTCAGGCCTTAGGTTTGAAAACTTTACAGGAAAGATTTTAAAAGCTGTTGTTATTCCTGGTATCATGGCACCTTCCACGGTAGGCACAAGCAAAGGCATGGTACCCATATCTTGAAAATATCTTATTATTTAAATTGGATGCTGCTTGATGCTGACTGGAGAATAAAGGATCCCTCTCCATTGTAAAGCAGGAGGTAAAATGTTTGGAGAGCTTGTTGGGGGGAAAAAGGGTGAAGTTTTTTCATGTTCTCACAGCTCTAACGAAGATCGTGTTGACTGGGAGCTATGTGCCAGCATGCTCTTGGCAACCAACTTATTCCTCTAAGTTAGTAGGATATGTAGGTAAAATATGAACTGACATGCATCTTTAACCAATATTCTGGTGACTTAGCCTGCCACTGCTTGGGAGGGAAGCACACCACAGTGGGGTCCCCATAACCACAGCAGCGATCCCTCGTGAATCTTGTGGCAAGGGAGCAGGAAATGGAAGGTACCATCTTTTCCTTTGAGAACAGGTGGCCAACGTGGATGTTTAAAGAAGCAGAAATTACACACTGCTGAGGTTCTGGTCACATGCTACTCCTTGAAGTTCTGGCTCTCCTTTGGAACACTTGAATTATTCATGACACACAGTACCATCACTACACACAGGCAAGTGGGGCTGCAGCCCGGCACAAACAAACTGAGGGCCTTTGGTGTGAGAATGGCAGTTCTGTGGCTTTAAGAAAGAGCTGGTGCACCACACTGCAGAAAGCCTGTAGATTCAGCTGTGTTCTTACCTCACTCTCCCTTCTGCAGTGACCTCACCCGGCCACAATGCTACTATTCATGCAGATGGAGTGGAACACTGCATACAAAAGTTTCATTTAGGCACATAAACATGAATATTTAGGCCTGCTTGATTAAAAATGAAAGCTAGATATTTGGCTTTCTGTAATTTGATGAGGTTGAGGGAGGGTTTTTTTTTTTTTTAATGAGTTTAATTTTAAAGACTAACCTTGAAAAAGAATAATATAAAAAGATCTTTTTAAAAAAATTTTATTTTATTTTTTCCTGAAAAATTGTATTCCCTGGTAGGGTTAGCCTTCTCTCATCATAGCCCTTACATCCTATAGATTTTCTATTCAGATTTAGAAAGCCAACCATGGAAAAGCTAGATATTGATTTTTTTTTCTCCAAATGCACATCTAATTTAAAAAATTTTAATCATTTCACTTCATCATGCAGTTCATTCTGGTTCTATAAATGTGTATGTGCATGCCTATACACATAAATATTTGGAATAAATTCAACAAGTGCATGCCATTTAGTTTCTTTCAAAGTTGTAATCTACACAGGGTTGAAAAAGAGGAAATGTAAAGGTATTTCACAGAATCTATCTCCCCAAAGGGTACCTATGGAATTACTGCTAATTTTCTCAAAAATATCTTCCTGTTGTTAATATAAAAAGATTATAGCACAAGAATTGGAAAACTAAAAAGCATAAAGAAAATAAATATCAGTCATGATTCTAATACCTACAGATAACTTTCTAATCAGTATTTCTACCAATTGTATGAGAGTGTGTGTGTGTGTGTGTGTGTGTGTGTGTGTGTGTGTGTGTATACATGCACAAGAGAGAGAGATTAGGGACATATTGTATAGACATTATTTCTATTTTTTCCACATAGTACGTTATTGTGATCACTTGAACATGTTTTTGTGGCATTTGTTTTTGAAAACATGAATTGAATTGTTGGACAAAATCCCACCATTTCCTATTTATTGGGCATTTAGATTATTGCCAATTTCCCAAATCACTTCCTTAATACTTTATAATAGCACTGTAGTAAATATCTTTTAACATAGATCTCTGCTTGGGTCTGTGATTATTTTCTTAGGACAGATTCTTTGAGGTGGAAGTCAAGGCTTGGTACATTTTGCCAAATTGTTTTCCAGTAAGTGGAATCATGTGTATGGCATATAATTGATATCCTCTGAGCCCATCTACTTTGGTATTATGTTATAGAACATTATCTCTGAAAATTTATTTCCACAAAAAATGTATATTTTCCTGACCTTCCCACTATTTCTGACAGTAAAAAAAAATCCCTTTCGAAAAGGATAAAGAGTAGAAGATTTAAGCTCTGTTTCTTCTTTCAGTGACCTACCAGGTAAGAGAAATTCTGCTGTTTTTTTCTCATTATATAAAGGGATAAGAATATATGTATGCATTATTTGAGAAGACAAACATTGTCCTCAAAGAGACCATTGTAGCAAACATTGTCTCAAAAAGTTAACTGTCAACATGTATTAGACAAGCCATATGTTAAATGTACCAGAACTGAGATTGTTATTTAAAATTGAATCCTGGGGTGAATTCTTTGGAAAAGTGAAGAATTCCTTTGTTAATGCAAGAAAATACATCAAT
The DNA here is from genome assembly GCF_003255815.1 of Theropithecus gelada. Taxonomy (NCBI): domain Eukaryota; kingdom Metazoa; phylum Chordata; class Mammalia; order Primates; family Cercopithecidae; genus Theropithecus; species Theropithecus gelada. The sequence goes on from NC_037670.1 coordinate 84,036,978, forward strand.
ACTTATTTCATAAGTTCAGGTTTCTATGTGAAGATTTTCCTTAAAGCAGGGTGTTCATTTGTCTCAAAATATTCTTCTGAGATAAATATTAATTACAAAGAGAAGGTTGGGCATGATGGCTCACGCCTGGAATCCCAGCACTTTGGGAGGCTGAGGCAGGGGGACCACTTGAGGTCAAGATTTGAGAACAGCCTGGCCAACATGGTGAAACCCCGTCTCTACTAAAAATATAAAAATTAGCTAGGCGTGGTGGCGGGCACCTGTAATCCTGGCTACTTGGGAGGCTGAGGCAGGAGAATCACTTAAATCCAAGAGGCAGATGTTGCAATGAGCTGAGATATTGCCACTGCTCTCCAGCCTGGGCAACAAGAGCAAAAAAAAAAAAAAAAAAAAAAAAAAATACATAGAGAAAGATAGGAACTTGAGAGTGGAGAACACTGGAACGTCCCACCTTAAACAGGTGATCAGGGTTAATATCACCAGGGATTTATCATCACATACTCCTTGACATGACAGAACAAAAAGGGTACAACATCACCTCTGAAGTATTCCAAACCATGCATAACTTCAATTTAATCATGAGAAAACATCATACAAACAAAACGGGGGAAATTGCACAAAAGAACTGACCAGTATTCTTAAGAAATGTCAAGATCTTAAAAGACAAAGGAAGACTGAGAAATTGCCATGGATTGGAAGTCTAAGGAGACATAAAAATGAAATGCAATGTGGCACTGGGTGCTGGAACAGAAAAAAAGGCATTGGTGAAAAAAATAGGGAAATATGAATAAAGTCTGAAGTTTAGTTAATAACATTGCACCAATGTTAATTTCCTGGTTTTGGTAATTATATTATGATTGTAAAGATGTTAACATTAGAGGAAGCTTGGTGTGTATCGGAACTCTCTGTACCATTTTTGTGACTTTTCCATTAGTCTAAAATTATTTCAAGATAAAAGTTAAAAAATAAAACAATTACAACATTAATAAGTAAAATAAAAAACAACACGTGCCTATTCCACATAACTAGAGAGGCAAGCCCTATCTGGAAGGCACTGGATCCTCGTAGATATTTGCAAACCACAAGTAGCTCAACGACTGAGTGGAAAACCGCTCAGGTCTGACATGGCGAATTTAACCTGTCTTTGCTGAAATCTGAGAACACATTATGGACAAAATCCACTGGATCTTCACACAGGACTACATGCCAATTCCAAATGTGTCAGTTTCTCTTTTCTGACAAAAGGATAACAGTGGCAATCCCTTCCAGCAGAGCTGTGGCCTTCTTTGAATGCTGGGGATGGCATCTGAATTAGTAGAGATGTGTAGAGAAGAAGGAATGCCTTTCCTCTCCGCAGTGCCTGCCCCGGCCCATGTGCAGTCAGCTTATGCTTCCTGATGCTTCCCAGGCTTGTGGGCAACCAAGTGGCTTCATTTATTGGTTAATGGGGAAAGGGAAAACCTGCCTTGATATTTGTTTGGCAGAAGCCTAGAGAATCGAAACTGAAACCTTTCACCCAGGGATATGGCATTTAATTCTTCATGAGATTATCGAACATTTCATTTCTAAACTTAAAATTTTTCCGAATCTGTGCTCAACCAGATGGACAATTGAAAGGTTCCATAGGAGTAATTAGGCCTATGTGTAGTACAGTTCTGAAGGCTGATGGCAACCTGAAATTACATTACCTGATAAATTCATTCCAAAAAAATTAGATTTCACCTCATGACGCTTCAATTACACATTTAAAATGAGTATTTAGTGCATATTTAATTTGACAATTATTATATGCTAATTAGGTGTAATAGTTTCATAGAAAATATATCTTCTCTGGGTTTAATTACCACATTGCAGAAACATCAAAATAAGGCTTAATTCTTATGTTTTAATCATCTTTTACCAATTAAAATACAATAAATATGGAAACAGCAAGCATCTCTAACTCTAATAAAAAAAGAATTATATATTTCCTATTAATCTTCTACATGTATCTTTTACATTTCTTGTGTATCACACATCTATGGTAGAGGTTAAAAATGATTTGCGTATGGGGCCATTCTCTTCCTTAAAATGAGATCCACAAATTTTCTTGTCAGAAGTTTATAATGTTAAGTGAAAAAGCAAGCCCAGACAACTCCATTCTATATACCATTTCATCTAAAGCTCAAAAAAAAAGCAAGATTAACCAGTTTCTGGTTAAATATGCATACATTTGTGATAAAACTACTTTTTAAATGCCAAAGGATGATGGGCCCCAATTTCAGGAGAGTGACGACCCCAAGGGTGAGGCCGGATGGAACGTGGAAGGAACACACTGATAGTTAGAAATTAGTGGTGATGCTCTGGTTCTGGGTTTGGGGGCTGGGCTCGTAGGTATTTGTTGTATCATTGAGCCCTACAACATAAAGGTGTGCTACATATATTCTCATTTAAAAAATACTAAAGGAAAAAAGAAAAAATGCTTATTTCCATTTGAAATGTTGTCTATTGCTGTGACCAACAGTTAGGAAACTTACTTTTCATTTGCATATATTGATTAATTGTTAAAAGTTATATTTGTAGTCTAATATTATATCTAGAAAAGATATACTGAGCTTTTTATATTATGCACATTAAAAAAAAAAACTATCAGTTGCCAAGAATGATGTCAAATTTCAGCTCTTGGCCAACTTCTTGGCCAATTGGATTCTACTTCTGAGACATGTAAAACTATTTATCTTGCATAAAAATCTGGCAACTGCATTAAACCCTTCTTCTACTCGTACTGATGTATTAGGTACCCCTAGCAACCTAATAAACACAAAATAACCTTAAAGATTGTCTTGAAAAAATCAGCTGACTCCATCATTATGGACGTTGTTGTAATGAGACCTACAAAATGCAGATGACTGATTTAAAACCAGCATCTATAACCTTTTGTTTTAATACATGCAACAGACAATGAACATATGGAAACTGATCCTATTTGGCCAAATATACAACTGCTTCACAATGTGCAGTATCCAGTGATTTCTTGTTCAATAATAATTTCATCCACGTTATTTGTATTCAACCCACTCACTTCTTTTAACTGTCACTTTAAGCAAGTAGACGCTCCAACCGCTGGGTGCCACTCAATGGGCTTGCAGCGGAGGAAGCAAGAGTGACTCAGATCAGAGGAGTGCCTTGTAAATCAGCCACATGCAGCACTGAGACATCCATCAGGGCGGTGTGCCCTTTCCCCACTGCTGCAGTCATGAAGTCATGGGCCTGCCAAGGGGCTAAGATATTATTAAAATAAATCACTGGCCTGGAGACTTGTATTTAAATACTAATTAACTCATAAGTAAATGGGAAGGAGCTGACTTGTCTCACCCAGAACGTTGTTTGGAAAAGTTGCTGAAATTACCACTCTGGGTTGAGGCCTCTGCTTTCACAGATGCTGAAACATTCAGAGAATAAGGGGTTGGAGAATACACCTCAGAAGGTCAGGCTTGGATTCTGCTTACAAATCCAAGTTGCAATTGGCTCAAGGCAGTTTTAGTAGGAGCCTGAACTTTCAAGAATATTAAAGCCTCATTGATTGTTAAATGTCCGACAGTCAAATACATAAATCCCAGCCACCCACTCTTTGGTTACTTTCTTTGTCCCTTCACAGAAGCAGCTACAACACTGGGAGAGCCCTCTGGAATAAAAACTTCGTTCAGATTTTCCTCCCCTCTTGCATTTATTCCTTTCCAGGCAGAATCTCACAGAGGCTTGCAAACTCACTGTCTGGAGGGCCAAGACCTACAAACCATCTTAAAATCCTCATTGCACGCTGGGGCCTGTGCAGGCTGCTTTTCCTCGCTGGCATGCCATGGTAACTCAAGTCTATCTGAGTAGAGGCTTCCTTGCTCAGCACTATGCTCCGATGCCAAGTTCTAGCTTAACTAGTTCCATGGATACTGAAGTCTCACTTCTCAAGGATGAAGGTACCTCCACAAAGCCTGCCCAGGGTATTTAAAGAATTTTCTCCAGAACTCTGAGATTCTTCTTTTTTTCATAACACTGAGCTCTAGTAGTTCATCCTCCTTGGCTTGGACACATTCTCTCTAGTTTTAGCAGGGTCACACTCAGAATGCTCTCTCTGTCCTCAAGATCGCTGGTTCTGGCTTGGAGCAGAGCTTTTCCTTGCCCACACATTGTTCTTCCTCATGGTGACAGCTAGAGTGATAACTGGGATTTCAGAGAAGTCCTACACATATATTTGCTCGTCTCTTTCATAAAATCCTGAGATACCCACAGATCACAGGATTTACCACAAAATTTGGCTTGTAGAGATTTAGATTTGCATACAGTACCCATGAAGACAATTCATTTTGCTTGTCAAGAAAACAAAGCAAAACACTACACATGAGCTCTATGCTGTCCCTGTCCCCAGTGACCTGCAGACATGTTATTAAAACTCATGGTCTATTAAGTCATTATTTTTTATCCTGCTTATCCAAAGCCATCAGGTAACAAAGCAAAATCTGCAGCCAGCCACATGGCCAGAGGCCCAGCTGGAATACGTTCATTGACCCTGGCCTGTGGTTCTGGCTTTCCTCCTGTAGGAATGGAGACGCCACTGCGAGCAGTGATTCTAGAAGGGCCTGTTAAGGACGGACATCTTCCAGAATTCTGCTCCCTCTCCCACATCCAGCTGAGAAAGTGTGTTCCTTCAGGGGAGGGGTGCCCTTAACAAGTTAAAGGGCAAGACTGGGAAACAAGGGCTGTTTTTCAGCATCCATTACATGCTGGGAGGCTTTGATCTTTGTGTTAGGTAAAGTAGGGTCAGGCTATGCTTCACCATCACTTACAGGACAGGCACTGTGTCAGGCTGGCCAGCCCAGCCCGTTGTCTGAAGCTTTCTCAGAGGGAGAGACTGGAAAAAACACGCTGGGACTGGTCTTCTTTGCCTGCTGTCTGGCTTCAAATTAGGGCTCAAGAATGTGTGTGTCTACTCTGTGCTCGGCCTGGGAGCAGAAAGGTGAGTCCCTTCACCACTGCAGGTTCCAGACAGCTGCCAGCTAGCCCCTGTGACACAGCTTCCTTCCTCACTCAAAGGGAATTTGCTGTAATTCCCTTTGGACAGAATTCTGCTATGCTACAGATAACTGTCTTGTTGCTCAGTCACTTCACTGTTCTAAATGCCTCTTTCTCATGATGGGACTCATTTTGGCTTCACCCTTAATGAGGAGGGAGTGACACATTTATCAACTATTACAGAAGTGATGATGCTGAGAAGATTCAAATACAGACTTACAAAGAACGTTGAGGCACCCAGCAGGTGCTGTGTGTGTATTTGCACACAAGTGTGTGAGCACACACATTTCTGTCTCCCTGTATCTTTTCTTCTCCATCTGTCTTTCTCGTTTGTATAAGATCATATACACTGGCAACCCTCACATTGTTTATTTACTGCAGGGGAAAGGAATTCCACAACAGCCTCAGGAAAAAAAAAAAAAAATTCTTGTTTCTAGTGTGGAAAATGATTGAGAGGATAAGGATTTAGAAAAGAAGGTATGAAAAGCCATATTTGAAATATTTCTTCAGGGGAAAAAAAGAATCTGCCTTGTTTTGAACTGAAAACTATTTTCTACTCTAGAGCCTCATGCTTCCACCTTCATCAGCCTTCCTGCCCTAGGAGCCTAAGAAACGTCTGGGAACCAATAATGTTTTCTCTGGGGATTTCATTACTGAAAGGGCTCATTAGGAAAGACATTAAAATACGAATTACCTCATAAACTATTTAGTTGTGTACCCAGTGGGAGTGTGCTTATTAGGGCCTGAGCTTTTCACAAATAGAGCTAATCAATTAAGCTTCATTAGAAACTGAAGGGGTCTCAAACAGGATGGATAAGAGAGGGACCATCTGCAAAAGGACTTGATAGGAAAAAACCATCACCTCTAACAACTGCTAAAGTTAATTATCAGCTTCTGGGTAGAGACCATTCAGATCTTCCTGTCTTTGGATAGAATCTCTTAAGGTTCAATAGTTCCTAAAACAGTGCTTCTCACAACTTAATGTGCTTGCGAACTACCTGAGACTCTTACTAAAATGCAGGTCTCAGGTAGGGCCAGGGATTCTGCCTTCCTAAAGAGCTCCCCGGTGGTGCTGTGGGTCGAGGGACCCCACTTTGAGCAGCAAGGCCTTAGATGATTAAAATTTAGCTACAAATAACCTTTGAGGTATTAAAACGAGCCTCTACAGACTAATGCCACGCTGAACTTACAACTTTTCTTGTTGCTCTGCATAGAGTGAAAGAATGAGAAAGTTACAGGCAGACTGACCTTATAACGAAAACTTCTTTCTCTCCATGTCACTAGAGAATTCATTTTTGCTAATATTAATGGTGCACCTTTCACGTAATACTAAAAAGGGGGGCTCATTGCAAAATTAGCTTCGTACCTCCTTAGAGAGCAACTTCTAAAGGAAATTCTAGGGTACGTTTTGAACAGTCAGATGGAAGAGTAGAGGTGGCTTTTATTTTCCCTCAGAATGATAAAATTTTATCCCCTCAGAATGATAAAATATTTCATCAGGCTCTGCAAATTCATGTTAAGGCACTGAGCTGAGGAAGTGGGTAGAAGCTTCAATCTGGACTTCCTCCAGGAGGGCTTGAGCAGGTTCTTGGAGGAAGCGCATGTTCTTAGGCAAAAGCAGGGAGCCAGAGCACTAAAATGTTCATCCTGAAAGCCTGGGACTTAGCTGTCCTAGCTGGTCTATTAGAAAACAGCAACATTCACTGCCTCACTAATCACACCACTTCTGGGAAGAAAACAGCATTGCTTCCACGGCCAGATCAATCACTGCTGAGGGTAAGAAGGAAAGCTCTCTCCTGTCTAGACAGCTCCGGCCTGTTGCTAGAACAGCAGCATGCTCCAGAGGTGTGGATCGTCTGCTCCAGGTCTTGGAGTTCTGCTCTGCCATAGCAGAATGGGTTTCTAAAGTTCACGGCCACAGCCACTGGCAGAGATGAGGTGCATCTGCACCTGCTCCGTTCTCAGAATAGAGCTGGACACTTATAAGAGGATCATAGCACTGACACAGTGCCAAAGACCTCAGCATATTCTGAGCCTGGCTATGGATTCACAAATCAAGGCATGGAATCCCTTCCCAAATCCTGGGCTGTCCTCTAGGTCATCATCTAGCATCAAGGCTGAGAATGTGGCCAAATAAAAGCAAGCATGCCATTGGGTTACAAATGTAGAGATATGGCACAAGGACTTCAAAATCTATTCCTGGTTCAGTGGCTGTTACTATTAACAAGGAAATGACTTAGGACGCCTTCATATTCCTTCCCCCAGCCCATGTTAACAATCACACTATCAGTCAGCTTCTGAGAACACTTGAATACTAGATGTTTGCCAAAATGTCATTGAAAGCGTGATGTGAGGACAACTTATAAATACTATTTGCCTTCCTCTACAGAAGTGCAGGGACCAGGGTGGAGCAAGAGAGATGTCCAGGGCACAAGATTTAAAGAGATATTCACTCTCAGAGTTGTGCAAACGCACAGTACACGATCAGCATACAGACAGCCGAGAGCAAGCTCTTCCTATATTTGCACCCTGGGCACCTCTCTTGCCTGCTTTCAGCCTCAGAAATGAACCAGTCTGCAAGCTACAATATTCTCAAGGGAGAGCTCTTCCTGAGAAAGACCAGCCCAGCACAGTTAGGCTTTACAGATCCTCACAGAACTCCCACTGGAATCCGAGATTTGATTTTGCAAAGGCAAATCATTGCATCCTGGTTAGGATTTTGTTTAAGATTTTAATATTTAAGCAATCTTCAATTTAGGAAACTGCTATCAGCTGAATTTTGTTCCTCCCATACCCTACCTCAAATTCATATGTTGAAATCCTAACTCCAGAACCTCAGTATGTGACTGTATTTGGAGACAGGGCCTTTAAAGAGGTAATAAAGGGGGCCGGGCATGGTGGCTCATGCCTGTAATCCCAGCACTTTGGGAAGCCGAGGCAGGTGGATCACCTGAGGTCAAGAGATCGAGACCATCCTGGTCAACATGGTGAAACCCCGTCTCTACTAAAAATACAAAAATTAGCAGGGCGTGTTGGCGTGTACCCGTAATCCCAGCAACTCGGGAGGCTGAGGCATGAGAATCGCTTGAACCTGGGAGGCGGAGGCTGCAGTGAGCTGAGAGCACATCACTGCACTCCAACCTGGCGACAAAGCAAGACTCTGTCTCAAAAAAAAAAAAAGGTAATAAAGGTAAAATGAGGTCACATGGATTGGCCCTAATCTAATACAACTGGTGTCCTCATAAGAAAAGGAGATTAGGACCGACACAGCAGAGAAGAAAGACCAGGTAAGGACACAGGGGGAAGTTGACCATCTGCAAGCCAAGGAGAGAGGCCTGAAACAGATTCTTCCCCGCACAGCCCTCTGAAGGAATCACTGCACTGACACCTTGATCTTGCACTTCCAACCTCCAGAATTGTGAGACTGGAGAAATGAATTTCTGTGGTTTAAGCTACTCAGTCTGTGGTATGTTATTGGGATATTGCTAACAAACCAATACAGAAACAAACAGTTTCCTAAGTTTTTTTCTTTCTTTCTTTTTTATTTTTTGAAACAGGGTCTCACTCTGAAGCCAGGCTAGAGTGTAGTGGTGCAATCACAGCACAGCTCACTGCAGCCTTGACTTCCTGGGCTCAGGTGATCCTCCCATCTCAGCCTCCCAAGTAGCTGGGACTACAGGTACACACCACTATACCCAGCTAATTTTTGTATTTTTTTGTAGAGATGAGGTTTCACCAGGTTGCCCAGGCTGGTCTCAAACTCCTGGCCTCAAGCAGTCCTTCTATCTTAGCCTCCCAAAGTGCAGGGGTTACAGGCGTGAGCCACTGCACTCGGATAGAGACAAATCATTTTCTAATGTCCACTTCCCTGGGTTTCCTCCCTGCCGTATTTTTGCAAAAAATAGCCTTGAATCACCATGGACAATGAGCTATAGCACTTTAGGGCCTGCACTGTCATCCAAGTCTCATCCCTCGATTAGTAAAAGCAAAATAAGCCAGGCACTGTGGCTCACGCCTGTAATTCCAGCACTTTGGGAGGCTGAGGCGGGCAGATCACTTGAGGTCAGGAGTTTGAGACCAGCCTGACAAACATGGTGAAACCCTGTTTCTACTAAAAATACAAAAAAATAGCCGGGCATGGTGGTGCACGCCTGTAATTCCAGCTACTCAGGAGTCTGAAGCAGGAGAATTACTTGAATCTGGGAGGCAGAGGCTGCAGTGAACCGAGACAGCGACATTGCACTCCACCTTGGACAAGAGTGAAACTCCGTCTCAAAAAAAAAAAAAAAGCAAAATAAGAAAAAGCAACAGGGTGTGATACTACTTGAAAATTTCCCAAGTATATCCTGAGAGGTGAATGTGGATTAGTGAGATAGTAACTTATATTTTCGGAAATCATGAATATAATTTCTAGGTGGACAAAAATGTCAGACAATGTTGGTGTTAGTAATGATGAGGAGGAGATGAAGGGTTTGTTCATTTTCTAATGTGAAGTAATCATACAGAATGCTTCGATTAGTTCAGACCTTGCAGTGGGTAGATTTAATCTTTCTGTAGGTCATTTCCATCACTCCCATCTCTGGTTTCAATGTTAAAAAGAATCAATTGATCGGACATCAAAAAGTCACAATATATTAATTGAATGTGAGAACACCACAGTATGGATTTTTTTTTTTTTTTTTTTTTTTAAGAGGGAATCTCACTGTTGCTCAGGCTGGAGTGCAGTGACGTGATCTCTGCTCACTGCAACCTCTGCATCCTGGGTTCAAGCATTTCTTCTGCTCAACTTCCCGAGTAGCTGGGACTACAGGTGTGTGCTACCACGCCTGGCTAATTTTTGTATTTTTAGTAGCAACAGGGTTTCACCATGTTGGCCAGGCTGGTCTCTAACTCCTGACCTCATGATCCACCCACGCTGGCCTCCCATAGTGCTGGGATTACAGGTGTGAGCCACCATGCCTGGTCCACATTATGGCTATTTTTAAGGACTATGAAAATATTAATATCTTGGCAGATGGGCGATGCATGCCCTTGCTAAACAACGAATCCAAGGGATGATCATTTTGATCGTCATATGATCATCATTCCTCTGGTTTCGAAATCCAGTAATGGTGCAGAACAGTCATGATGAAGATCACGATAATAAAAGAAGAGAGTTCAAAACGCACTTAATTGTTGTTATTGAGCTATCTCAAAGGAAAGAAACACATCTTGGTTGATAAACATTCACTCTACAAAAAAACATTCCAGGGATGGTTTCAGAGATAGAATCCACTCAGAGAGAAATGTGTTTCCTTTCTTTCTCCCTGAAGTCCAGGTGGCTGCCTCAGCAAATAAAAAGTGTTGCCCTCAGGGATTGCAGGGTGGGGGTGGACGGGGTGGATTTCTGTCCAGTACTACTCCATTCTTCGCTCAACAGATGGAGGGAGGCTCTTTCAGATACATTATGGAATAAAAGGCTTTTGTGGGCAGCCCTGGGAAAGTAACCATCTCTGACATTTCTTGTGAGGAAAACTGTGTTTTGAGTTCTGAATGACTGACTTTTAAACACACTTTGGGAACACCACTCATGAGTGTGCATGGAGGCCTGTTTTTAATGGAAGGATTTGTGGAAGCTCCACCTTGGAATTCCAGAGGAAGCACTGTAAAACTTCCTGAATTGTGCTCAATTCCACAACATTTTTGGTAACTCAACAACCTTTAGTCAAGTAGAAATCAGTTAATTCAACAAGTTTGTTTAAAAAAAAAAAAAATTATCCCTGCATGGCCAGGTAATATGTTCATAATGTATTATCGGTCTTGAGAAACTAAAAACATAATATTCAGATAGAATATGTCCCTTTTGATTTTTTTTTTGCCTGAATAAATATCCAACTACATTTAATTAAATTTTTAAAATCACATTAGGTAACAATGAAAAAAATAAAATTTCCTTTTTCTTTCAAACAATTCATGCCATCTTTCTAATCACCTTTTTATTTTTCAAAGAGTTACATGAGTTTCAATAAAAGGATTTTCTACTGGAAAAGAATGAAGATGCAAGCCTTGGTTACCCCATTTCAAAGGAGATTTTAAAGAGTGATCTGGAAAACTGTTTTTTCCTTTATTTCATCATCATGTTACACAGTTTCTAAAGATCTGATCTCAACTTTCCTCTCAGCACTGGCTATGATTTTTTTTGCTAAGAAGATCCTTTTCTGTCATTCTCTTGAATGTTTCTCTTCCTGGATGACTGGGAGAATTCCTTCAAAAGGATTTCTGAGACTGGTGTTTCCCAAACAACAGAGAACATCATACCCCTAGAAATAGAGGACCAAGTGGCTTTTGTGATAAGCAAGACTCACTTGCACTTTGCAGACACTCCCAGCAGAGGAAAAATACCAAACAGAAAGGGAAAGTGGTCATTGAACAGATTCTGATCCCAAGAAATCAGGGAATAAATGGCCAGGGATGAGTTTCATAAGACCTGAATTACACAATTCAGAGAATAAAATTCATAAATTTATATAGTTGTTTACTGACAATTTCATTCAATCTGCCTAAGTTAGCTACCCCATAGTTCACCTAGAACTGTTTCCTAGTTCCCTCACCTATTGGTGCATAAAAACTGCTTTCACACATGTCTCCAGTTTCCAACCTACATATCAGCCAGTGATTTGCATAATCCTTAACCCCCCACCCTCAATCCTTTTTTCAGCCACCTAATGCAAACAAGATCTGGCTCAGGCTTCCCTAAACTAATCCACGGAACACCATTTAGAAGGGAGACTATTCCGTGTAAGTTGGCACGGCCGAATGAGATCTCTATTGTATAAGGGGCAGTCCTAGTAGAAAGACATTAATGAATATGCCAGTGGGGAGAGCCTCAGCTTCCCAGTTGCTTGCTGGACCCTAAAGCTATAAGAACTTTGTGAAACTTGAATGTTTCTTTTTTTAACCAAGGTAAGGAATTTAATGCCACTGCCCTGTCTGAATCCTTACAGTTCATCAAGACCCAGGTCATAAACAACAACTTCAGGAAGAATGAAGCCTAGCCTGAGCCTCCCTGCAAATTCTTCTTTTCCCCACTCACTGCTTCACACTTGAACTAACCAGTCTGTCCTCTAAACTCAAATATGCATTTTTGGTGGTAATTTATGACCCCTACCTTGCCCATAAAAAATGTAAGTTCTTTAGAGACTGAGACTGTGTTTAAGCATCTTTGTAAAACCCGCGGCTTGTTAGCACAAATAATAAATGTTTCTTGAATAAATAAATACATACGTTTTAAAAAATAACTTGTTATTTTAAAACAGTTATTTAATGCGTTTTCCCCTAGCATCTCCAGGTTTCAGCTTACTCTTTGTACTCTCCCTCCAAAACTCCTCCCCTCTCACACCTTTGAGATCTGCTGAGACCAACGCTATTGAATAGACATAATGGAAATGTTCCTTATCTGTGGGGGCCCATATGATAGCCGCTGACCTCATGTAGTTATTGAGCACTTGAAATGTGGATAGTGGAGCTCACTGATTTTTAAATTTTATTTTATCTTCATGTATTTAAAACTTACCTAGACACAGGTAGCCACTAGGCTACTGTATTGAAGAGCACAGGACCTTGACTCATCTCAGAAGTCTTGCTGAAGAACCACTCTAGACACCTCCCGGCCATCAGTCTGAAGGCATATTAGGTGCTTACCTTGTACTTGACTTTATCATAATATTTATCACAACATACTTAGTTTTCTATTTATTTACCTGATTTTTTCATTGGACTGTAAGTTCTTGAGTCTTAAGTTATAGCTTATTTACCATTGTATCTCTGAGAACTAAGTGTAATACTGGTATTTAAAAAGTGCTCAATAAATATTTTTGGAGGTAAAGGATGAATGAATGAACTGATTGCTCAGTGGATGGCTAGAGACATTTTTTTATATATAAGAAATCTGCAAAACAGACCTGTTGGAACAGTGAGCTGGGAACTAAGAGATGAACGGTGGTGATGTGACAAATTATCTCTGTCTAAGGAGCATATGCAGTTCTTTAGCTTATCTTTCCTCACAAGCTCAGGCCCTGTCTTCTGCTTCACTGGAACACAGGAACAACTCGCTTGTAGACTCTCTGGTCATTAAGCCATGACTTTGTCCAGACTTGCCCTTTAAGAAAATTCCCAGGAGATAAAGTTCACTGCAATGATGGAGTGAGATAAACATGGTTTTTGCTGTGATCCCATGTTCTCACATACCCCATACTGGCCTACCGAACAGCTGAACTCATTCATCAGATTTGAAAATAATCAGGTTTTTTACACTCTGTTATCACGGGTATGGTTGTTCCAGAGGGTGTGTTGGCAAAGAGCCTACTGAACCATGTCTGGGGACCCAACCACCTCCATCCAGGGGCCTGGGGAGTTCTTGCTCCTTTGCTAGCATTTATTCCAAGTACACTTGCAAAGCCTAAGGGAAACTCTTATGCAAATCAGAAATGATCCTAGGTGTTTAGGAAAAAATAATGGCAAAAGTTGGCATGGCACGATTCATGTCATTTTAGGGTACCTAGATAAAAAGTCTCAGGGCTAGACGTATTCCAAATATTTGGATAATTCAAAGTAATTTGCACAGACAGTAAAAATCTATTTGAGGTGACGGAATTTAATATATATTTCTTGGTGAGCCTTTAGTCTTTGTGCAATTTTAGCCCTAATATTTTAACATTAAAAGGTTTAATGTTATAAAGTGTTTTTGTACTTATAAGCTTGTAAACTAACAAACCATAAAACAATAACATGTGTTTAAATTTTGAAAATATACTGCACTGAGCTCTGTTTTCTAAAATAAATTTTGAACTATTTGTAAAAAATCTTAAAAGTCACATTTACTTTTTCATATTTCAATTAATTAATTGGTAAATTCAATGTAACAGCTGTGTAACTCCCATGAGTTTCTCTATCCAAGTCTCTACAAAGGACATGGTAACTAAATCCATTAATCAAAGCTAGGAGTTGAGTGCTAGAACTGACTTTTACCATATCTTTGCTGAATGATCTAAAGTAAGTTACTTAATCTCTTTTAGTCTCAGTTTTCTCCTTTCTAAGACTATGCACCTTGAACAAGTATGTTTTAAACCATATGAATTAAACCAGTGAAAGAAACAGAAGTATCCTTTGAAACAGGAGTTAAAAGTATTTCTATATATACACATATATATACATACACACACAGAGAGAGAGAGAGAGAGAGAAATTAGTATGTGCTAAATGATTTCTCTGTTACCTCATTTAATCTTTAAAAATTATCCCCATTTTGTCAATGGGGAAATGAGGAACAGAGGGGTGAAGAAACCAGGAGGTACAGATAGATCTGAAGCTAGGTAGTCTGATTCCTTGTTTTTGTTTTCAATCAATGCTTCACCTTGCTTCTTAAAAAGAACAACAACAACAACAACAAAACATTTTATTCTTAATTCCAATTGAGAGCTGTGGTTTCCCTGAAAAGGTAGCCTACTGTCTATGTGAAAGTTATGAAAATGTTTCCTAGTTCTTAAAATACGAGCTAGTGGTCATTATTAACATTATTGTTAATGATACAGAGACTTGGTATTTTCCAATTTAACACTCGAGATTTCGAATATTAAAAAATACCCCCCAAATTCCATGACCTATAGTGATTTGTGCTTCCGCTGGGGTATAGATTTGAGCTGCATTTGCTCCACAGCTCTGGGTGGGAACAGGATGATGAGCCTGGCCCTCCATCTGGGGTCAGGATTACAATGTGGTTGTGTTCCCCACTTGCTGCCCTGGGTGCAGGGAAATGATGTGCTCCATGCATGGGTCTAGGGATTCATAACATGGCCAGGAAAAACCCACCGAGGAACATCAGGGGCCTACTGTTAAAAAAATAGAGAGAGAGCGAGCCTAAGTACACAGTTGACACGGATAATAAATATTTGCTGGCTAATTGTCACTGCTTCCATGCATCCATACCTCCTGAAATCCAGTCACCACGTTGCTTTAAGGTAACCAAAGCAAAGACAGTATGGAAGGGTCAGCTAGTCCTCTAGGGTTACTCAGAATGTGAGCTTTGAAACCAGAGCTGGATTCAAATTCTTGGTTGGCCATTTGCTGGCTAAATGATCCTGGGCACTGTCCCCTGTACATCAGTTCATTTGTCTACAAAAATGAGGACACCTACCTCATAGGACAGTGGGATAATTAAAGAAGATAATAGACATAAGTGCACAAAGTGCTTTGTGTGGGACCAGGCACAGTGGCTCACGCCTGTAATCCCAGCACTTTGGGAGGCCGAGGCAGGCGGATCACCTGAGGTCAGGAGTCCGAGACTAGCCTGACCAACATGGAGACCCATCTCTACTAAAAATACAAAATTAGCCGAGTGTGGTGGCACATGCCTGTAATGCCAGCTCCTCGGGAGGCTGAGACAGGAGAATTGCTTGAACCTGGAAGGCGGAGGTTGCAGTGAGCCGAGATCATGCCATTGCACTCCAGCCTGGGCAACAAGAGCGAAACTCTGTCTCAAAATGAAACAAAACAAACAAAAAACAACACAAAGTGCTTTGTGGGTAGTTCCTCGCTGACTCCTTACCACATAGCAAGCACACGGGGCCAGGTGTGGGGGCTTATGCCTGTAATCCCAGAGCTTTGGGAGGCCCAGATGTGAGGATCACTTGAGACCAGGAGTTTGAGGCTGGTCAACATAGCAAGACCCTGTCTCTGTAAAAAATTTAAAAATAGCTGGGCATGGTGGCATCTGCCTGTAGTCCCAGCTACTTGGGAAACAGGTGGGAGAAGCCCTTGAGCCCAAGAATTTGAGGCAGCAGTGAGCTATGATTGGAGCACTGCACTCCAGCAGGGATAACAGAAAAAGATCCCATTAAAAAAAAAGAGACAGAGAGAGAGAGGAAGCACATAGTAACATGGCCCATGATTGCCACTCAGTGCATGTTTAATACTGTTATATAATCAATTATTCATATTTATTCATTTGATAAATAGATATTTTCTAGCAACTATATGCCAGGTGTTCAGATCCCTCCCTTTCAGGGAGCCTAAACACTAGTAAAGAAGTTACAACCTGATTAACAGAGGACTCACTCAACTTTAAAATAATATTCCATTAATAACACTTACGCTCCTTATATTTTCTGTTTAACTTTCTTGCTTGAGATCGGAGTCAGCAACACTTACCCATCCAATGATAATGATAAAGTGTAACTAACATAAATCTATATACTTACATAGTGACCAAGGAAATAAAAATGGCCAGAGATTGATTTGTCATAAATGGGATAAGAGCAGGATCCATGTAATCCTACCTCAGAACATTGTGAATGACACAAACACATCTCTGATTTATTTCAGATACTTAAGCATATATTTAAAAAATCAAAGGCTTGGTTAAATAAACACAGAAAATGTGGAAGAGCCACAGTAATACTCCTAGAGAAGCCAATATTTTTGTATCACATAAGTTGTATAACTATAAAAATCAGAAAGCTTAAGATCAGAATAAAAACCAACCTCTAAACACTGCTCCCAAACAAAAAAAAAGTAATACAAAACAAACACAAAATCCACAAAATAAAAGATTAAGTATATTTTTTAAATTATTCATTTAGTCTTAGCGAATGAAAGTATAATTTGTAAAGTAAGGTGGTGAAGCTGGTTAATTAATAAGAATTTTCAAAATGCAGCAGAGGAAGGACAATCTACTCTATTACTAGTTCCCTGGACCACAAGGAAGAAAAACCACCTTTACCTTAAAGTACAGAAATTCATCAAAGAATAAAATCAAGTGGCCAAAAAATATTTAAGACGACGTTCAACATTACCTATAATGTAAGAAATGCAAACAAAAATTTGGCAAAGTCTTGTTAAAATGATAATGTTAAATATCTCTGAAAATGCTGTAAGATGAAAATCCTCCTATATTATAGAAATAAAGAAAATTTAGTATAAATTTTAAGAAATTTGGAAGGGTTATAATGTTTATTCCCTTCGACCTGTGAATCCTAATTCTGAAAATCTATCCTAAGGAACTAAGTAAAGATGTAATTAGTTTCAGATTTTTTTTGTCTTTCTAATTTTTATAATCAAAGGACTATTTCTAGTACAGAAAATTCAAATATCCAGAAATAGAAATAAGGAAATAGTTAAATTTTTAAGTGATACCCCATAACATAAATTAGAAAATTATTAAAATGTTTTCAAAAGACACTTGATAGGAAAAAATACTGGTAAAAGTTTTAAAAACATGATATAAACTATATTTAGTATGAACCCAATTTTGATGTATTACATATATGAACAGAGAAAAAAGGCAATCCATTAACCTGTGTGTGTGTGTGTGTGTGTGTGTGTGTGTGTGTGTTTAAAGTACTGAAGTCTTGGGCCTACAGCAAGAGGATTTCAGCACTAAAGTGCTAAAGCATTTGATATAAGGCCACCACACCTTCAGATGGTACCACACCAGGGGTCAAGAGGCCTCATACAGGGCTTCTCTGCAGAGCTGTACTTGACTGTGGCTGGCAGAGCCCCCAGGTACCAACGTAGAGATTTGGGGAATTTGGGGTAGAATTCACACCTGTTCAGTGTCTCTCTCCCATCTGCTTATTATGGGTCCTTGAATTCTACCATTATGATTAAATGGTAGAATTAAATTATGATTTAAGTCTCATCTTCTCCCTGGAACTTAAAAAAAAAAAAGTAGCCCACAGTGTGGGATGACATATTAAATCACAGTAACACCACCTCAATTAGTTTATCAGATTTTCTTCCTTCTTTCTATCAGCAAACCTTTACTGGGCACCTAGCAAGTACAGGAGAGATGGCAAACTGGGGACATGGAGCTGAATCAAACTGGCCCCAGCTCTCATGGAGCTTGCAGGCTGGCGGTGAGACAGGTCCTTTGGACAATGACAACACGGTAAAGCTCCATGAGGAAGAGACAAACAGTGCAAGTGAAGTCTGTCCTAGAAGAAGGCATGGCTCCTGCCCACCTAGGGAAGGCAAGAAGACTTCACAGGAAAGGTGTCTTTGAGCTGAGTCTTGACAAAAGGAGTGGAGTTTGCAGCAGCAAACAGGGATTGTATGCAAGTATAGGCAGGGCAGCCAAAGGCAGCAAGAAGCCGTCAGGAAAATGCTGAGCTCCTGAGAGGGGCTCCTGGAGCCAGATCATGGTGTGCAGAGATGAGTGGAGGAGAAGGGGCTGGCAGGAACACTGGACCAAACTGAGGCCCAGGTACCATGGAAACATGGGTGTGGCACGTTCCTATGCAAGATGCCAAAAGGGAGAAGGAAGTTCCAGGAAAGGGTGCATGTGAAACACTTTACCAGCTCTGAAATTCTGCCCAAGTGTGCTCCTTACACCTCAGATCCTGCCTCTATTTTGAAAGCAAGGTTACAGACTTGGCTCTCTGGTAGCACTTTTAATCTCTGGAATACAAGGCCGCAGTTGGATTAAAATCTCATCCTCCTTGAACACTTCTGTCCTGGGGACTGTGTATACAGTTTTGAAATAAAAATAACTGAGGCATGCTTTTATTGTCTGGGACCTAAGTATCCTAGGAAGTTAATGGTTCATCTTAGTCATACTATGGCAATACAACAATCATTCAGTACAATCCAGCTTCTCAAACAAGTGATAAAAAGACAATTTTAAAAGAATATCAAAAGGGAAGACATACTCTTTATAGTTTAAACTTCAAGATTGGATTCTTGGGTTTTAACAACAACAAAAAAAACCCTAAACCTTTAGGAAAACTTTGCCTCCTCTGTCTACCTGAATGCCCCACCTTCCATCCCTTTCAAGGCACACATTTCCTGTGCTTCCCACAAAAACAAACAAAGAAACAACAACAACAACAACAACAACAACAACAACAACAAAACCAAAGCAAGACAGAGTCATCATCCCAAAGTGCAAAACAAACTTTCATTATTAGCTGTGCTGGCAAAAATCTTGGAAGTGTAAGCTACACACATTCCAAGAAAATGACCAAAATATATCTCTGCAAAGCAGAACTTCCCTGTAACAAGATTGTTAAATTTCCTTTTTTTTCCCCTGGCTTTTCTGACACAGCCGGACATATTTGCACAATGTTCCAAAGCAGACAGGGACACACGCGTGCTCACACGTCCACAAATACACAAGAAAGAGGCGCCTGAAAACTTTGTCTGAGAGCGGGTGTTCTGACCCAAACCATATGCAGTTTCTTTTTTGCCCAGATGCGTCTCAGTTCAGGCTCAGGAACATTAAACAAACATAAAAACAAGACCCAGCAATGCGCGTGCTGGGCTGGGTGACAGACAGCTAGCAAATATTGGGATTGTATTTCACCAGTTGCCGTGGTTACCAAAACAGGGTGGATACTGGCAGAAAGAGAAAGAAATAAAACTGAAAAGACAATGAGTCCTAGGAGAATGTCTGTCTGAGTGTGTGTACGAGGAGCCGGTTGTGAGGGTGGAGAAGGTAGGGCCTGGAGAAAAGATGGGATAGAAAGGGGTGATTTGAAACCCCTCTGTGCTTGCGTGAGCAGTGGATTCATTCACCACTCCACACCCAGCATGACATGGAGCTCTAGAACCTGAGTAAGATCCATGCAGGCTCAATGAAAACAGCGAGACAACACAGGGATTTGGGTTGGTGGCAGGCAAAACCAAAGCATTTTGTACTGGGTGCCAAGGGTGCCAAGGGATGAAATCCTCAGCTTGTATTCATACTCTGGCTGGCTAATAAGCCAAGTCAAGACCACCAAGTCTCTGGCAAAATCATAGAGAATTGAGCCCATTCCTTTGGGCGATTTGATGATCAGCTTCAATTCCCAGTTGACATAGAAGGGAAAAGCTGATCGGCCTCTTTCACCCCTGTGTACTTCACTTCAATAACCAAATTGCAGAAAATGCTTCATAAGCTATCACCTTACAAAGGTCACTCTCACAGCAACCAGCGGATGACTTTCCCATCAAACCCTGATAGTATATACAGAGGGAAGTTCAACAAACTTGAAAATCAGGAATCTGGGTTCTAATTCTCCTTCTTCCACTCATTAGCTTTGTGACCTTAGACAGGTTATTAACTTGAACTTCAGGCCTTTTTTCCTCAAAAGAAAGGATTTTGCCAAAAGAATCCCTGAACTCCCTTCCTATTTTGGAATTTGGTGATTCCTAGGCAATTAATCATCTCTCAATTCTTGTTTTCAAGACACATAATCAAATGTATATTCTCGTGCATCTGGAGTTCTGATCAGGTCATGGAATACAAACTCTGTAAGAACTTACTCTTCTCTGTATAAATATAAATAGATGGTTGCTAGCCCTTCTCTTATCAACGGTCTCATAATCTAATCATTTACATTTTATTTTTAAGATGACATGATGTATTCCCAAATTAAACTTTCTACAGTTTAAATGGGCAAAGTGGCAATGGCATATAAAAGTCATACTTCCAGCCAGCAGAAAGGAGATTGGGCTTCTGTTAGCTCTCAAAGTGTTAGTCTCAAAGTGCTATTGCTTTTAATTCTTTAATAACAATAGCTAAACTCAAATTCAGCACTTGTCTCGGCCAGACAGAAATATAGAGAAGACTCCTCTCCAATATTTAGTTGATGAGGTCTAGAGAGTTTAATAGGCATAAGCAAAGAGGTGATGGGGCCTGAGCTACTAATTTGAGCCTAATCTTACTTTATGCCACTGAGCTTTATTTTTACAAAGGCACGCTTTTATTCAGAATAAGTTACCATGGGAACTCCAGGGCTAGCATGATATAATAGAAACAGGATAAAAATCAAAGAAGACCTGGGCTCAGGTCCTGGTTATGCCACTGAGTGATCCTGGAAAAGTCACTTAACCTCTCTGTGTCTATAAAACAAGCATAGTAATTTTCCCTGTTGATCCTACAGGGTTGCTATGAAGCCCCAACAATATTATGTACATGGAAGCACTTTGCAATTTGTAAAGGGCTCTACTAATGTAAACTCATAGGATAACAATCCCTACTGCTGGCTAAACATTACAATTAAGGGCTGGAACCAGGAGCCCAGTGCTTGGGTTCACATCCCAGACCATATTTTACCAACTGCGTGTTCTACAACATACCCAACCTCTCAGTTTATTCATTCATAAAATAAGATTAAGGACAGTATCTGGGCCAAGTGTGGTGGCTCATGCCTGTAATCCTAGCACTTTGGGAGGTTGAAGTGCGAGGACTGCTTGAACCCAGGAGTTCCAAGATGAGCCTAAGCAACATAGGGAGACTGTGTATCAAAAAAAAAAAAAAAAAAAAAAAAAAAAAAAATCTGGGTGTTGTGGTGCACCTGCAATCCTAGTTACTAGCTGCACTACCTAGTACGTGGGAGGATTACTTGAGCCTGGAAGTTTGAGGCTGCAGTGAGCCATGGTCCCTCCATTACACTTTAGTCTGGGTGATAGAGCAGGATGTCTCAAAAAATAACAAAGAAAAAAGAATATCTACCTCATCAAATTGTTCTAAAAATTGAGAAGATATTGCAAGATGCTTAACATAGCTCCTACTACATACATAAGTGCTTGATTCAGGCTGGCAATAACTACTTTCTACCATGGTGTTTTCAGAAGGAAAATCGCTTTTAAAGTGAGACACAGGCCGGGCGCGGTGGCTCAAGCCTGTAATCCTAGCACTTTGGGAGGCCGAGACGGGCGGATCACGAGGTCAGAAGATCGAGACCATCCTGGCTAACACGGTGAAACCCCGTCTCTACTAAAAAATACAAAAAACTAGCCGGGCAAGGTGGCGGGCGCCTGTAGTCCCAGCTACTCGGGAGGCTGAGGCAGGAGAATGGCGTAAACCCGGGAGGCGGAGCTTGCAGTGAGCTGAGATCCGGCCACTGCACTCCAGCCCGGGCGACAGAGCCAGACTCCGTCTCAAAAAAAAATAAAATAAAATAAAGTGAGACACAGCATACATACGAGTGACAGTATAGATTGTTATTGTTGCTGCTGTTGTCATGGAATCTTATGTGATTCCTATTCATCTGCATGGTGGACAGCGGTTTTCACAGCAATGAGGGAGGAGGATTCTGAGAAATGTGGTCACCTTACTTCAGTCCATCATCTTCATGTTCTGATCACAGGCTACAGGGTCACATGGCTGCTGGCATGATTCAAAAGTCGATGAGAGCTTCTTTAAAGTCAATAGCACTTCCTTCCTGGTCAAGAGCTTCTGAGAAGCAGACAGCCTATTCATTCATAGTTTGTTAATCCTGGACTTTTAGGAAGTGATGCTGGGGATGATTAAAGCAAATAGGCAAATCGAAGAACTGCATTTTTCAGGAGTGGCAGAGACATGGTACCTGGAGACTGTCTTTTCATGTGTATAAGCTTTCCAGGCAACCCCATCTGGAGCCAGGCTCCTCTGTGATTTATCTGTTGGACAGTGGGTGGCCAAGGGGCACCGTAGGCAAACAGTTATCCAGCTCGATAATTAGGGAGGGGAAAGGCAAACACAAACACACCCAGGTTGACATTCAAAACAAAGTGGATATGCAACCATACCTCCCTAGTTCTTGTCTGCCAGGCTGTGTGGAGGAAACCACGAGCCGACAGAAGCACTGTTAGTAATGTATCAGTGCAGCTGACAGAGAAAGCACAATTCTAGGTAGAAATGTGAAGGCCCAAGCTCAGGGTCCAGTTTTGTGTTTACAATAAGGCTTTATCTCCCTAAATCTTTAGTGGGCCTTGGTGTCCTCACTTGTGAAAAGGGGGAATTGGAGAAGGTTCTAACTAAGTAGTCTCCATTTCTAAGATGCCTTGTCTTTCTCGTCCTTTTAGCTTGTTTCATTGATTCATCAACGCATGTACTTATGTATCTATTATGTATCAATAAACTGCAAACCTAACTATAGATGAGGTATGGACAATAAATGATCAAAATATGGCATGGCCAGTCCAAAACAATGGAAGAAATGGCATTTAGTATTGATTACTCTCAACTCCAAGGAGGACAATGACATTCCAACTTCTGTTTTCAAAGGAACAGACATACTGCTTTTCTCTCCAGGAAAAAAAATATGACAGATTTAGGTATTTTTCAAAGAAATCAAATGAAGTCAGCTACTCTTGATAGGCTGATTACTTAGCTTAGAATTCATCTGGATTTATCCCACTTCATCCCACCTTCATCATCATTGCTAGGGTTGGTTCCTTCTCATTATTTTAATTCAACTCAACTCAACTCAATTAAATTCATTTCTCATTTATGGGACCTTTCTCAGTACAAGGAGCTTGCAAGATGCATAGATTATTTTCAAGGAGCTTTCAATCAATCAAGTGAGAGAGACACATGTGTAAAATAAGAAAAGTCAAGACAAGAATGTGTTTGGATAAAGAACAGTGAAGCTGTACCAGTTAGTGAGGCTACAGAACCCTGTTTAAATCAAGGGGGAATGCTACTAACCACTCTACATCATTTCCAGGTTATTTGGAGGTATAAACTATCCTTGCAATCCTTGTCTCCCATTTTTATGTAAATAGAAATTAAACCAAGAGAATCTGATTTAATCTGCTGGTTACTGACATCTATCAGGTAGCCATATGATATTTTTATCGAAGGATCAATGTTGTGATCAAAAAGCTTTGTTACTGGAGTCTGAAACTTTAGTCTTTGCTAAGTGGTGTGTCACTGGGCCAGTTTTATTAACCGTTTGTAGCCTCAATTGCCTCAGCTGTAAAGTGAGGACAATAGGCCAGGCATGGCGGCTCATGCCTATAGTCCTAACACTTTGGGAAACTGAGGCAGGAGGATGTCCTGAGGCTAGGAATTTGAGACTAGTCTGGCCAACATAGTGAGATCCTGTCTCAACAAAAAAAAATTTTTTAAACTAGCTAGTCGCACGCTTGTTATCCTAGCTACTCAGGAGGCTGAGGTGAAAGGATTGCTTCAGCTCAGGAATTCGAGGCTGCAGTGAGCCACAGCCATGCCACTGCACTCCAGCCAGGGTGACAGAGTGAGATCCTGCCTCAAAGAAACAAACAAACAGTAACAATATCTCTGTCGTGGGGCTGTACTGAGGAGAAAATCAGGTCGCACCTGTACATACCTTTTTCCTATTTTCATTCCTAGTATCAACACTCCCTAGCCTTCACTAACTCTGTCTAAACTTAAGGTGAAATCTGGGCAGAGTGGTCAGAGCCCTCCATCATTTTAATCAGTCGTATATAGTAGTAACCAACTCATAGATAATGAGACACAAGACAGGTGTATGGCCAAGTCTCCATCCCCAACCCCCACTGCTTATTTAGCTTCCAAATCGTTACTGGTTTCTTTAAAGTAAAAACAATAACTTGTTTCAAAGCTAAATAGAATTGGTCTAATTCCCATAAATAGAAATGAACACAAATCTACAGAACTCTGAGAACACCATAACCACATTACTACAGAATTATTTGCATGTTGCAGAGACTGGAAATGTATCCCAGTATGGTTTGCATTTCCCCTACCCCCTCCTTTCCTCCTTTTCCCCTTTGAATGTTAAAAATGTCCACCAGGTATCTATCCAGTGAAATTCTTTCTAGCAGAACCCACTTTCATCTAAGACACACATTGCTCCCAGGAATCTAGAAGGAAGAACCTATGATGTTGAGAGGTTAGAAAGACAGAAGGCTCGCCGGGCGCGGTGGCTCAAGCCTGTAATCCCAGCACTTTGGGAGGCCGAGACGGGCGGATCACGAGGTCAGAAGATCGAGACCATCCTGGCTAACACGGTGAAACCCCGTCTCTACTAAGAAATACAAAAAACTAGCCGGGCGAGGTGGCGGGCACCTGTAGTCCCAGCTACTCGGGAGGCTGAGGCCGGAGAATGGCTTGAACCCGGGAGGCGGAGCTTGCAGTGAGCTGAGATCTGGCCACTGCACTCCAGCCTGGGCTACAGAGCGAGACTCCATCTCAAAAAAAAAAAAAAAAAAGAAAGACAGAAGGCTCTCAGAGCTCCGAGTCTCCTCTGACCTCCAAAAGAAATCCAATATGTGCATTGTGAAGCCATGTCTGTTGACTTAATTCTTCAGAAAATGAATCCATAAAATGAAATTATAATTAGCCAGAATTATGATAAAAATAGCTTGGACAGATGTGGCTACAGTACATTGATACTAATGGACATTAAATCAAAAGATTTGCACATGTGCTTCTTGATCTAGGCTGTCATAGATTAATGCACTGGAGAGCTTGTTAAAGGCACTTGGTTTACTTTGCGCTCACAATAGAAATTACTAATTTGGGGCAAAGAAAACAGATGCACTCTAATGGGCAATCACTAGTCAGAAAAATTCTAACAAAGTTGTGCATTTAAAGCAATCCTGTCTTAAACTTTTGTCCACTTCCAAGACCTCCAACTTTCGCCAGAGATTTAGGATAATGGCTTTTGTCTGTGGCCAACAGGGAGCTCGAAATGGACACTCTGACAGCACTGTCCCCAGGAGAATAAGTCTGCAGTGTTTTGGTGTGGGCAACACCTCCCTTGCAGCTCTCTGGTTACTTGTGTGCTCTGGGAACACACCCTGCAGAGTGCATTCATCACAATAGTCCATGTGTGACCTTTGGAAAAGTCCTTGAAAATAGTGAAACAAGAGTTTTAGTTGAAATCTGGAATCCATTCCAGTCTTACACAGGAAGAAAATTAGGCATAGAACAACAAAGCCCATAGTTCAGAGAAACCTGGGGAGGCTCTGGCTGACATTAAAATCGTGCAAGTTTTTTTTTTTTTTCCTTCACTACTTTGTATTTCATAAAAGCTTTTCATCTGAGCAGCCCAAAGCTGTTAGAAAATACTATATGGTTAGTATAGGGCAATAACTGATTTCTCCAGTAAAAACACAAGCATAATAAGAACAGAGATGCTGAGTGACATATTCAAATTCACTTAACACTTTTCCAGTGCTATTCTTTCAAACATAAGCAGCCAATGCTACCATTTTTCCCTTCAAATTGATGTATTGGCAGTAACAGGGGTAGAGGTGGGAGCTTGAGCAGAGAATAGTTGTACTCCCTAAGGCCCAACCCTGTGATAGAGTTAATTAGCTCAGATGCTGTGGACCTGGAAATATTCATTTTCTTAGAACATGAATCAGCCTTGTGGTGTGCTTACTCAGTAAATTTAACCCAACAAACATTTGTGGGGTAAAACTATTTTTATAAGTACGGACCAGTTCCCTTTGTTTCCAGCTGACATTATTCACTATTCATTTGCCAAACCATATGATTTATTTCATACATATAAATGAGCATAAACCTATACCACCTTTGAAGCATTTTCCTTCTTTGCCAGCAAGAAGAGGAGAAGGACACTTTTGAGTCAAGCAGTGGCATAAAATCCAGTGAAAATCAATTGGCAGAGACATTCAGTTTGGAATTGTTTTAGAATCTACCTAACATCTATCTGGAAGGTCCCTCCAAAAGGTACAGACCCTGAAGCAGATAAGAAGATTCCGAAGTAAACCACAGGGAGTCACATCTCAGACACAGACCCTGAGTATTTATTCATATACATGAAGAACTTACATTTATTTTTCTTAAGTACCTTCACAGTTCATTTTTTCTTTTCTTTCTTTCTTTTTTTTTTTTAAACAAGATACATAGCATTACTTTGGTCTCCAAAACAGATGCCAGTTTGAACTTTATTCTGCCAGCAAGTATTTGGTTTGGCTCAGCAGGGCTCAAGTTGAAAAAATATTTGCCGATTCCAAAAAGATTTAACGAGCTTTGCTGCAGATGCTGGTGCCATTTGGCACATCACAGGGACTGTGGCATAGCAAAGAGAACTCTCTCGACCACAGATTTTATTTGCCCAAGGTAGCCAACACTGGGAGCTCAGTTGATTCCTTGGGTCAAGAAGCTGCAAGTCAAATGCGTGAAGTTTCCAAGAGAAAGTGACCAAAGGAGGCATGAGAAAACTCTTGCTGACACTGAAAAGGAAGTCACTGGGTCTGACTCCACCCTGCACAGGAATTGATGGCTAACTTTCAGAACTATCAACAACATCCTCACACCAACCATCAGATACAGTCTCTAATGCTGCCAGTCAGCAGACCAGATTAATCTCCAACTTCTAGCAAAAGCTATCCTTATCCAATATCAGATGCTAGAAAGTTTGCTGCAGTCCATTTTGTAGTCATGTGATACCTTATTAATTGTGGTAGGAGAATTAAACTATATGTAAACTAAATGACCTATTTCAAGTAACTCCACTAC
The DNA here is from genome assembly GCF_003255815.1 of Theropithecus gelada. Classification (NCBI taxonomy): domain Eukaryota; kingdom Metazoa; phylum Chordata; class Mammalia; order Primates; family Cercopithecidae; genus Theropithecus; species Theropithecus gelada. The sequence continues at coordinate 84,064,240 of NC_037670.1, forward strand.
ATATAATCACCAAGCTTACTTCATATTGCAAAGACAGACACGTATTGCATTGGTTTTGCTAATATTTGGTAGAATATAGATGCATAACTCTGTGATTGGAAAGACTGACCTTACTGCAAACATACGTCATATGTTAAAAATCACTGAAGATTTTCACCTGAAATCACGCCTTTCAGTAAGAGTTGCAAGAAAATAAGAGCTCTCCTCCTTTCAAATCAACGTCACTTCTGACAATATAACAGAAAACACAAAACATTTTCATGTTTTGTGGGTGCTTAAGCATCAAGCTTCTGTCTTAATGAATATGGGGACAGGAAGAGTGGCATTGAAACTGTAACTACCTTGAAGAATGAGTAGTTTTGTATTATTTTTATTATTTCACATGTTGAGCAAACATATACATACTTGGGTATATCCTACCCCAACTTGTATGAATCTACCAAAACTCCTAAACGTTCCTTTCATTAACACCACATGCCAATCCAATGCTTGTTACATGATTATCTGACTCCAAAGCTCTGTAACAAATATCCTCAAAAAGAGGGGCAGTCTCTGCACTGCCTTTCATTCACCAAAACAAAGATGGAGCCCTCTACCTGGCTTAACTAAGATTTTGGAGTCAGAGTAAAAGTCAAAAGAAAAAGTCACAGAATAATGAAAGGGTGATTATAACTGTTACTTACCATTTTGGCTTCTGAATGCATTGGCTGGACCTGGGGAGAAGCACAGGGGTTGCTGAGATTTGGACCTTGCATCCCCATGATGCTGGAGTTCACTGACATTTGTCTCTCCATCTAAGAGAAAGGAAAGAAAAGAATTAGAAGTCTGCAAAAGGCAGTCTAGGTCATTAGACAAAGCTGTACTCTTTCTGTCCAATGGATCATTTAGTATTTCTTTGAAGAAATCCTGAGAAGCCCTATGGTTTGGTGTGTGGTAAGCAATGCCCTCCTGAGCCTTGAACTCAAGCACATCAAAGAATCATCCAAAGCCATGCTTCTGTACACGGTGCCCCAGGCCAAAGAGAACTACATTGTCATGGCGGATCACTTTCAAATAAGATTACCAAATATTTCCACTTTTGTATATACTCCAACTACCACCAATAGTGATTATTTTTGTGGATGCAAAGAATAATATATCCATACGAAAACTAAATGATCTATTTCAAGTAACTCCACTAAATATAATCACCAAGCTTACTTACTATGAAAGGATAAATAATATACCAAATGGTTAACTTGGGATATCTATGGCTTTTTTTTCTCTCTAAATTTTATATAGTAAACATAAATCTTTTGGGCAGTCAAAATAATTAGTTAGAAGAGCAACACCCTCAGAGGTGGTGGGCCTTCCTGTCACCCTGGTTCCCAAACACAATCATTATGATCCAGCCAGGCATTTGAGGTGCTGCCCAGTGTACCTCTTCTTCCTTGTTACCCTGTTACTCTATGCAGCCACAGTTTCAGGCCTGGCTTCATAGCAGGGCTAGGTCTTTGGGTAAGCGAAGAAAGCGGCCGAGGGTTTTGTATTTCACACGAATGGCTGCTCTCACATTGTCTTCCTGCTGGCCTGCCATTGTGTCTAAAATGAACATCGTTCAAATACCTGAATCGAGTTCTGGCATTTTAATCTCCAGGGTGCTCCTATTAAGAAGTAAATACAGCAAAATGTCTACTTCCATCCAGGAAGGGTGTGCTTGATTAATAATGTTTTCCATTTGGTGGAAAATTAACACTTTTAAAAGAATAAGAATAAATCAAGTACACTTAATACTAAAATCACACAGAAAAGAATTAGACTTTCCTCAGGGGAACAAGAATAGATTCTTTAATGCAAGCGTGTTTCCATTTGCCATCGGATGGAAATGAAAACAATGATTGGTAATTTTAAGAAACCAGGTTTCTGCTTAAAGTTAGCCTAGGTGGTTTTGGAAAATACAGAGTTGCTTACTATTGGAGGTGTTCAAAGAGTGGAGGACTGAAATCTCATGAACGAGAGTGAAGCTTGATAGAGATCATTGAACTAAATGACCCTTAAATGTCTCTTCCCTTGTTGCGATTCCATGACTGCAATTTCTGTTGTGTCTGCCCCAGAGGCAGGGGTATAATTATGACATAAATCTGTGGGTTAGTAGAGGTGCTAGCTAAAAGCTTTCTCTCAATTGACTGGTAGCTACTCCCTGTGACAGTTAAGAGCCATCAGCCTTACCTTAGCCTGAATGAGCTGATCAGTCATCTGGCAGTGTACAGATGTGTGAAGCTGTTTCAAGAGGACCTAATAAAGGTGAATTTTCTGTACATTTCCAAGCATTTCCGTACAACTTTGTGAGGCCTTGACAATTCAGTAAAATAAAATGTTCACTCCCACACACCCCCCCTAAATCTCTGAACAGCTACTCTAATTTTTAAAATTATTTTTATTGTGGTAAAACACAAATAACATAAAATTACCATTTTAACCTTTTAAAAGTATCATTAGGTACATTAAATTCAGGGCCATTAAGTACATTCATGTACTGTAATTGTAAATCATGAAGAATTCAAGAGTTTCACTGCTTTAAAAAAATTCATGTTACTTTTATCTCCCCTTCCAGAGGCTGGTGGATGGGAGAGCTGGAATAGTATTTGACCCCTTATTCCGACTGGTGACCCTCTCAGAGAGGGAAATCGAATTCCAAAATAACTTTTGCTTCCAGTTTGCCAAAGAAGGATCTTTCAGGAGTACAGATAATTGTCCAGAACCTTCCAAGCTACTAGTTATATAAAGAGGTAAGAGTAGCCTGCTCACAGCTTCTGGAATTGTAGTCAGCAATGCTTCCCACTTTTTGGAAAAGTTACAGTCTCTACCTAACCTGTGACTCACAAAATGCCAGTTTTAAACAGGCTGATTTACCTATTTAAAAGAAGTACATTTCCAACTTCATGACCGTTGTCTTACAGACCTAGAGTGTCAGCAAGAGCCTCTTCAAAATAAATATTTGGTGCTTTGGACTAATAAGGCTCTGTCTGCACCAGGAGCTTGACTTTAAGGAGTTGATTAGAATAAAAAGCCCAGAAGATGGGAGTGGCTTTGCTGAATTCTGGGCAACATTTAGCACTGCAGGTAAAATACCCGTGTAAAGGATTTCACCTTCTGCACACACTGGAAAACAGGTGCTAGCATGTCTGTAGTTCAGTGAGGTTTTGTCATTATAAATGTGTGTTCACGCTTCCAAATTATTAAAGCATTTGAATTTCAAGATAAGAAATCACAACCCAGTGAACTCCTTGAGGGCAATGGCTGCCTTGTTGTTCATCCTGTCCCCAGCACCCAGCACAGTACTTGGCACACAGAGGTGCTCAGCAAGTTTGTGAAATGGATGAATGGGCAAATGGATGAAATAATACATCATTTTGTTTCACGCCTAGACTTCATAACATGTGTGGTCCAGCAGCAGGCACTACAAATCCGTGAAGATTCTTGTCCTCACTTATAGACACAGTCTTACCTTTTATACCCAGGGAATCATGGTCTTCCAGGGCAGAAGCTCTAGGGGAAGAGGCTCCCCTGTGACCAGGTTTGAAATGCCCAATTTATAGTACAGGAACTGGTGACATGATAATAAGGAAGAAAGGGAGTAGGCTTCTAGGGCCTGGAACTCTTACGATATGCTTTTTAGAGATCTTAAGTTAATGTTTATTTGTTACATTCATGTCCCTCAAGACCAGGGCTTCTCAACCTCAGGCCTGTTGAATATTGGGCTAAATAATCCTTCATTATGGGGGCTGTCTTGTGCATTGCAGGATGTTCAGCAGCATCCCTGGCCTCTACCCACTAGGTGCCTGTACCTTCCCACCGACCCTGATTGTGACAACCAACGGAGTCTCCAGATATTGCCACATATCCCCTGGGGGACAAAATCACCCCCTAGGTGAGCATTGCTGCTCTAAACTGACACCTATTCCCATGGCAGCTGTACACATCAATGTCACAGGTTTGGGAGCTCTTGACCATGCAGCTGAACCTTTGCTGCTACTCTGAAGCACTAACAGGAGGTCAAGCTGTAGGAATAAATTGTGTGGTAGAAACTGGTTTCTCTGGGTCTTTTTAGCCTACGTGTCTCATCTTTGTCCCTGGGAATCGTGCACAGCTTAGCCAAATTAAAAAAAAAAAAAAGTCTCAGCAGTGGTATTTTTCTGGGCAATGGGCAATGCATGGAAGTTCTAAAAAAATAGTTTTTGGATGGGAACAACTTAAAGCCTAAAAGAAGACAGCTCGTGATGGAAGTCTTCACATAATTGGTTGGGTTGAATAAAATGTGGGATAATTGCATTGATGGTGCTGTTTTCTTTCATCTAGAGGGGTCTAAGGAGAGCAACATAGCAACATAGGTAAAGTCAACCAACGTGATCTGTCCTCTGGCCCAATGTTGCAAAGACTGTTTCTAATCTGGACTACTCAGTATTTAGAGTGGGCAAGTCCATTTCTCTAGACTGAGTCTGCGGACCCTTCACCGCTCCCCTGCTTACACTTAGATAAATGAACAAATTGCTCAACCTGGGATGATCTGAGCTACTCAGTGTCAATTGAGATGTGCGTTCCAGCCACAACTCTTCACTCACAAGCTGTGTGATATTAGACAACTACCTTCAACTTCTTCTTCAGCTTTTCATCTGTAAAATGAGTATATCAATAATTACTGCTACTGCATCCCCACAGGATTGCTGTGAGAATAAAATGAAATAACAATAGAAACAATTTCTTAAAATGCTAAAAGGCTTTGCAAGGCATTGTTAATATTGTTGTGGGAAGGATTTTAATTGAGTTGTTATAGTGCCTCTAGGGCTTCTGAGAACTCCTGTGGCCCTGTGAACACACCAACCAACGTCACCAAAACACAATGCCAGGGAGGATGAAGAAGAGGTACATGGAAGGAGAGGAAGGTTTCTTCTGGAAAACTGGGTATCTCCCTTCTATGTTTATCTACTATTAGTTTTTGTTTTTATTTTTCGAGATGGAGTCTCACTCTATCACCCAGGCTAGAGTGCAGGGGCGCGATGTCGGCTCACTGTAACCTCTGCATCACGGGTTCAGGTGATTCTCCTGCCTCAGCCTCCTGAGTAGCTGGGACTACAGGTGCACGCCACCACACCCAGCTAAGTTTTGTATATTTAGTAGAGATGGGGTTTCACCATGTTGGTCAGGCTGGTCTCGATCTCCTGACCTTGTGATCTACCCGCCTTGGCCTCCCAAAGTGCTGGGATTACAGGCATGAGCCACCATGCCTGGCCTTATCCATTATTTTTATTGTTTGTCATTAGATAATGATTATGAGTCGAGACTCAGAAGTCAGAGTACCTGGATTTAAGTCCTAAATCCATCACCTGCCAGCTCTGTAAACCCAGCCAAGTTACTCAGCCCCTCTATACCTCAGTCTCCTTATCTGTAAAATAGGCATAGTAACAGTGTCTATCTCACAGGTTTGTTGTGAGAGGGAAAGGAGAGAGTGTGTGCATATCATATAGTAGTTAAGAGAGTGGGCTCTAGAGCCAGAATTCCAGGGTTCAAAACTCAGCCAGTTCAAAAGCAGTTCAAAACTGCTTCTCAGCTGAGCAAGTTACTTGCCTTTCTTTCCTCATTCAAAAAGTGGGAACAGTAATACACCCCCTTTGTAGAATTGTTTTGTGTGTTGACAAAGTGCTTGGATGTGACTAGCATACAGTAAACACTCAATAAATACTGCTAGCATGATTAACAGAACAACAGAACATGATATGCATAAATGTATGTTAGCAGCTATTATCTATGATCGTTGTTATTGTTATTATTATAGTTATTACCCTGAGTCCTGGTGAGACCACTCACTGGCAATTTAAGGACACTCTGTATACAACCCAAACTGTAGACTTTGGAATAGATACGAAACAGCATCTCCCTGAACAAATTCCATTCCCTGGGTGTCACAGGCCCACTTGTCGCCACGGGACCATATCTCATCGCAAAGCACTGAAGGGTGGGGAAGCCAACACAATGCCTGGGGATGGGCAACTGGGCCCTCAAAGCAAACTGGCACACAGCACAACCCTCCATTCAGAAGCAGTCGCCTTCTTTCCCATCAGCTTGGATCTCAGAGTTTCCTTTGCCCTTTCAAGAGTGGCAAACCTCAGTGCAAGTGACAAGCTATTGTGAGACACATAGAAACACTTACTGGCATCAAGACGGCGGAAGATCCTGGCATTGTGGGGTTGGGCAGGGTCCCAGGCATGGAGGCTGGCATGGGCTGTCTCTGTCTGTTGTGGAGATGTAGCAGAGAAGATAGAGAGCCTGGGACAGGCCTGGGACAAAGAAAAAAAACAAACATGATTCCTGGTGCCCTGGGCCTGTTTCCCCAGTGTCCAGAACAGCGGGGACAACAATGTCACATGTGCAGCAGATCAGATCCACTGATGGGAGAGTCACATAATTGAGGATATTAGGGAAATAATAACAAATAAAACACAAGCCTGGTTTCCTTTGCTGCTTCCTAGTTAATATATCAAATTCCACTTCATTTCCTGACCTCTGTTATCTAACTGATGTTCAATAGGAACAAGCCAATAAGTCTCCTAAACTCTCGCATCTTAGGGAAAGAACTTGGTGGTGAAATTCGTTGTTTACTCAGAAATCTCAGCCCTCTGAAGTGTCTTAGAGCCTGAGATCTGCGTACATTTATTTTAGCCACACTCTCCCACACCTCTGCCTGGAAGCCTGCCTGGCTTTGCTCTGGAAACACTTTCGCTCTCTGGATTTGCAGAGCAAACTTCATTCATGAATTCCCCACAGAAATCTGTTTTGACACTTTCATCGTTCTCCACCGTGAATGGAAAAAAACAAACCAAAGAAGCTGGATCCCGGGGCGGCAGCACAGCTGGCCTTTCTCAGAGCGAGTCCGGAGCCTAGCCTCCAATTACCAGCCTCTCATTTCATAATAACGTGAGGTGTTAGGCTGTTTCACAGAAACTGATTTGGGCCTGACCTACAAGACTTGGGTAAGCACTCCTCGGGGGAGTATTGTACATAGTTTGAGCTTTTGCTTCAATTTGCCAGAAAAAAATTTTAAGGGCCTTAAATTGATTTAATGAGCCAGAGAATGTGGAGCTGAGGGAAAAAGGGAATTATTTGTGTTTATTAAAAATGGCAAACAAGTGACCTCTCCACATAAATTCTCAATCTCCTCACGCTTTTGCTCTAGGGAGCTGTATAAATGTCAAATCATTAAAGACCTAACAACAAACAAACAAAACAAAACAAACAAACAAAAACCTCCCAGGACCTCTGAGTCTTCCATGTTAAACAACCTTATCCCGAAAGTTATGCTAGAAACTAGTGCTTCCAGAATGAATGCATTCTGTTAAGAGAGAGAGAACAACACACACACACACACACACACACACACACACACACACGGGGCGGGGGGGAGAGAGAGAGAGAGAGAGACAGACAGACAGAGAGAGGCTCCCTCGTGCTAAGTGCTGGGCAAAGGTTGCAGACAGAGATGCTCTGGGTAGGACAATGCTTTCCTGTGCTTCTGAAGACAGCCCTGTCTAGTACCCTCAACCAGAGTAGGAGAAGGAGCTGCTTCCCCGGAGTTCCTTTGACTCCCATGAAAAGTGGAAGATAGAGGTGGGGGAGAGAATGCCAACATATTCTTCCTTCACATGCCTATTACAATTTCAAAGAAGATAAAGTTTTCCACTCTCTTTGCCCAAGAGCTCTTTTGGAAATAGAGCTAACCACCAGAGTCACACATCATAGAAGGATTAGTCATTAATCAGTCAAGATTTATGATCAGTTTAGAAAGGTGTATATATGAAAATATAAAAGAATATAAAGAGTTCGAGACCAGCCTGGCCAACATCATGAAACACCATCTCTACTAAAAACACAAAAATTAGCTGGGCGTGGTGGCACATGTCTGTAATCTCAGCTACTTGAGAGGCTGAGGCTGGAGAATTGAGCTGAGAATCCACCACTGCACTCCAGCCTGGGCCACAAGGCGAGACTCCATCTCAAAAAAAAAAAAAAAAAAAAAGAATATAAAGCCTTTCCACAGAGGTTATGCAGATGTACACCAATTACACCCAGTTTTATTAGTAGAATGTGTATGTGAGGAGATACACAGAGAAGCTAATGGAAGCAGCTTGTAACAATGATGAGTGCTTTCGGATAAGCAGATGAAGTGCTATGGGTATTTCTTGACATGTACTCTTGGACCTCTGGAGTATAGATTGACAATAACGACTAAGAAGGCCTTTGAAGGTTCTTTGGCTTTTACAGATCTAGAAGACTGCTGGTTTCAATTGCTCCAAAATACCATGGCAGTTGTGCCTTCACTAGGTCTTAAAGTCTCCTTCAGAGATGGATAGACTGAGTCAGTTCGGTATAGGATGTGGTTTAGTCAACCAAATTTGTTGATATCCTCCAGTCTTAATGTTTTGTCTGGAAAATTTACTGAATAGAAAATAGTAGAATATCAAAGTATATAATGTTTAATAATGGTCAGTTCTTCTAAATCCAAGATAAATAATCCAAACTCCCTACCTCCATAATGAGAAAGATTCATTGAGAGGACCCCAACATACAGCTAATCATCCATCTATATAACCATCTCAATAGATGTACACAATACATCTATACACACATACAGCCTTTTACCATATGTTTGTATTCCTAGTCACCAGAGGGGAATGTTTTGAGTATAGACAGTTAGGAACAAGTAAAAATATTATAGCAAAGACAGCTAAAAACATTTTTTTATTATGTTGGTTTACAATATCATGCTCATGGGACAACGGGCAACATACTATCATCATTTACATTCTGTCTCCAGTGGGACATACGAAAAATAATAGTGTTCATTAGGATTTTTTTGAGGCGTTCTTTTTCAAAAAGAAATCAGGGGATCTCTCTGAACCTATTCTGGTTCAGGGGATTGCCCATTTAAAAAAATAAAAATTAAAAAAATTAGAGAAAAAAATTAATTAAACAACTTAATGGTTATGCAAATGGGGATGCAAAAGTAATTACATTTAAAATGAGTTTTTATTCTTCCTGAAACCATGGAAAACTCTCAGTTATATAAATAGTTTGGGAATGGTATGTTTCATTTAATTCAGTGTTCTTATTAGGTAAGTTATTTCTACACTTTGTAGAGATCTACCAGATTTTAAAATATCAAGTACTTCCTCATTAAGATAGCCTTTCAGGGTACTAGATTCTCTTGGGATTATAATAATAATTTCCTAATGATACTGATCAGGCTAATTAGTGATGTATAGAAGGGAAAGGATTATTTGCGACCTCTGTATGTTTGGATTCTGAATAATTTTGAGCTTAGAGTGTTCTACACAGATTCCATAAATTATTTCCCCACCCCCCACCTACCAAACCAACAGAATTTTCTCTCCATTTCTTGCTTGAATTTTTAAAACTACAAAACCTGAAAAAAGTAAATAAAATGACCTGTGCCTACCCGTCACTAGGTATATAAAGGACTAGACTGAGGCATGTAGCTACGTAGCTAGGTCCAAGAAACAATCATTTGTCCAGAATGCTCATATCGTTAAAGTAAGCATGGCACTGGAATAATTGCATTGTCTAATTCCCTTTGTGTATATTGAAATTAGGATTATTATTTAATACATTATACTTGCATAAAACTTTTTCTATTGCACTTAAATAACGTTTCTTATTTTTTAAGGTATTTTATTGTTCCTCACTTCATGTGCCCTGAAACAATGCAGTGAGGTAGTTAGGTCATATTCTTCCCATTTAAGTCAGGAGTATGCTGAATTCAGAGACATTTAAATTTTCCCAAGGTCACATGGGTCATGAACAGGAATGGGGCTTATACTCAACTTGCAGTATAGGGCTTCCCCCATCACACCTGGATGGCTCCCATAACTATGTTATTATTGATTTTTTATGCTAAAAAATTCACAGTTCATTTCCTTTGATATTCACACTGCTCCCTGGACTTTCTATAAAGTAGTAAAATCCTGTAATACTGCTAACGTGAGAATTCACTCATCCACATGAAATTACATTTTCTTCCTTTAAAACAAAACAAAACAAAACTTCCCAAACAACACATCAGTTAGACTCTGAAAATAATATGGCAAATTGCAGTAAAGTTGTGAAAACAAAGACCCAACAGTCCTTCTCCAGTGCAGGCTTGTTGCCATGAGCTAATAATTCCAGACTTTGTGCAGGCCAAGCCTCCCTTTTAATAACCATATGCCTCTAGGTAAAGTATTCCTACTAAAAATTATTGAGGCATGGAACAAGGTAAGATGTGTGAGCTCATGTTGGATTGTTCAATTACTAAACTGAGTCCTGCAGCATTAAGAGTTTTCCAACTTGACAGATTATTCCTCTTTCTACACTTGTATAAACATACTGCTTACGGTTGAAATCTATGTAAGCTTTTCTTTCAATTAAAATGTCAAGGATGACAGACTGTGTTTTCACTGTCCTTAGCAGAATGATAGGCACCGCAGCGAGAGATTTCATGTCCTCATTTTCCCCCCGAAGGATGTTTTCCTGTCTAGGGGTGTCTGAAAAGTCAGAACTGTGTCTACAGGTCTTCTTTGCCCTGGGGTAAGCCTATCCTCAGGCCAGTGCTTTGGTCTGGAAGGTGCGCAGGGGTTTCTCCACCCTGCTCTCCTTTCTCAGGTCTTCAGAAGATCTGTGGCACACTAGGACTATCTGTTACACTCTCAGGACAGACAGATCTGCCACATATGTGGCCAGGCAAAGGAAAGAGGGTCCATAATGAAAAGAAAGTAGGTTAGAAGATGGGAAGATATTGATCTTCCCATTTTCTTTTAATGAGCATCAAAAGTAGACCATAGGCTGGGTGCAGCAGCTCATGCCTGTAATCCAGAACTTTGGGAGGCAGAGCTGGGTGGACCACTTGAGCCCAGGAGTTCGAGACCAGCGTAGGTAACATGGAAAAACTCTGTCTCTATAAAAGGAAAAATATACAGAAACTAGCCAGGCATGGTGGTGCTTGGAGGCTGAGGTAAGAGGATCACTTGAGCGCAGGAGGTAGAGGTGGCAGTGAGCCGAGATCACACCACTGCACTCCAATCTGGGAACCTGGGCATCACAGTGAGACTCTACCTCCAAAAAAAAAAGCAGACCGTAGAGATGGAAGAAATCTTGAAAAAAATTTTAATAATAACATAAGGACTTGGTGGAGAATAGAATTAAAAAGCAAAAAGCTTCAGGGAGCAGGAGGATATCCAGATGTCATTGTTATTAAAGTTACTGACTGGGGGAAAAGACTCGTAACTTTCAGGCTCTCCATTTCATCATCTTCTAATGAACAGATACGCCTATAGGCTATCTCAAAGGCTCTTGAAGCTCTAAAATTCAGATTTCAGACCTTGAAAATAAGATGTTCTTAATCCAACTAGATTATGACTTCCATCATGATAAGGGTATCATGCACTGCTCACTGCAGCATCCACAGTGCTTAACCCAGCATCTGGCACACAGTAGGTGGTCAGTGTCTTCATTCAGTGAAATCAAGCTGGTCCAGCATTTAGTTCTTCATATCAAAATTGCACTTAAAACACGACTAAACCCCAAATAGAAGGTGTTCCTAAAAATTAAGAGAAGTTGATTAAAAAGGCTTTACATTCCATGGGATTCATACTTCTTTCTCACTTAAATACAACAAAATTTCACACACAGACCACAAAAAGAGTATTTGCTCATTGTACTTGTATTTGCTTACGCAAAGAAATGGTGCTTCTGGTCAGGTGAGGTGGCTCACGCCTTAATCCTACCATTTTGGGAGGCTGAGGTGGGCGGATGGTTTGAGCTCAGGAGTTCGAAACCACCCTGGACAACATGGCAAAACCCCATCTCTATAAAAAAATAGAAAAACTAGCCAGGCATAGTCCCAGCTACTTAGGAGACAGAGGTGAGAGGATCACTTGAGACTGGGAGGTCGAGGATGCAGTTAGATGAGATCTTGCCACTGCACTCCAGCTTGGACAACAGAGTGAGACTTTATCTTAAATAAATAAATAAATAAATAAGTAAATAAATAGATGTTTTAAATGTGTGCTTCTTCTGGAACTTCTTAAATGAAGTCTTGTAACCTAATTTGGCAAACTATTTTTTGTTTTGTTTTGTTTGTTTGTTTTTGGTCTGGGATAGGAGACTGAAATGCTAAAGAGAGGAATACAAACTCCTAAATCTTAAGAGGTGGCAATTACTAATGCAAAATGCTTATTCCTCATTCTTCTCCAAAGTGGAATCTAAAAATTTCTATTTTTGGCTGGGTGCAGCAGTTCACACCTGTAATCCCAGCACTTTGGGAGGATGAGATGGGTGGATTGCTTGAGGTCAGGAGTTTGAGACCAGTCTGGCCAACATGGTGAAACCCCATCTCTACTAAAAATACAAAAATTAGCCGGATGTGATGGTGGGCACCTGTCATCTCAGCTACTCGGGAGGCTGAGGCACAAGTCACTGGAACCCAAGAGGCAGAGGCTGCAGTGAGCTGAGATCATGCCATGGCACTCCAGCCTGGGTGACAGAGTGAGATTCCATTTCAGTAAATAGCTGGGATTACAGGCGTGCACCACTACGCCAGGCTAATTTTTCTATTTTTAGTAGAGACGGGGTTTCACCATGTTGGCCAGGCTGGTCTTGAACTCTTGACCTCAAGGGATTCGCCTGCCTCGGCCTCCCAAAGTGCTGGGATTACAGGTCTATTTTCATAAAGAAAGAAAACTGTTAGAATAATCAAGTAGACGGTTAAATAGAAAGACAATATACTTAGCTTCCTTGGCGGGTAATAATTACATTGTAAAATGCAGTGATGTGTAAAGTGAAGGACATGGGCCAGACTACCAAGGTTGGAATCCTAGTTCTATCACTTCCAGCTGTGTGACCTTGGGCAAATTACTTGTCCTCTCTGTGCCTCAGTTTCCTCAACTATAAAATGGAAATCATAGAGATATTTATCTCATGATACTAAATGAGCTGTTGAATATACTGAGTTATTTTTGTTATTATTATTCTGAAATGTTGATCTAACAGCAGATTAATCACCATACTACGATCAAAAAATTATGGCTTGCTCTAAAACACCAAGCTTTAGCTTTAAAGAACCACAGTCCAACAAATGTAAAATGCCCAACACTGGCTGCATGTAAGATATTTCTTTAAAAATCCATCAACTTTAGATTTCCAAACCCTTCTACAGACGCAAATGAACTTCTCTCACCCACAACTTTACAGAATTTCAAAATGACTTCACACTATTTCTCAGAAAAAGCCCTTGAAAATATTTCCTCAAAATGGAACAAAACTAATTCCCCAGTATCTTGTTTTTCCTAAAAACAATGACAAAAATTGGGAACACGGAAGCAAGAATTAGGAACACAAGAAAGCTGCCTGACCCGTATTTTTAAAAGACATCTTATTACCCATATCTTTTTGTGAATGAGCTCATGCTCTGAACCAAATCTTACCATCAAGCTCCTAAAGATAGACAGCAGATATAATATTTCCCCTTTTAACAAATGACACAAAGAAGTAGAAATATTTAGCCCCAGAAAAGGCATCAAAATGCCAGCAGACTCAATTAAAACATGTATTCTCTCTTTCCAAGCTTTCCTAGGCTCAAGGGAGGGCTGCTGGCGGAAGATCTGGGATTTCCCCATCTGCTTTTCTTTTGGTGACACAGAATGTTGAGTGTGCAGGAAGAGAATTTTGCCTTTGTATCTGTAGCCTATTCTCTGCCTCTTCCCTAGCCCCTATCCTGTCCTAAAACAGTCACTGTCAAACAGCGAATGCTCTAGCTTATCAGGGAGAACAGTAAGCCCACCTCCCTGTGACACAACATGACAAGCTCCAAGACCTTGCACCATTTGGCTTCTGACTACCTCTCTCGCTCCTTGCTCTGGGCTTGGTGTACCTGCCATAGTGATTTCCTTTCACCTTCATGGAAGCACCATCTGTCTTCCTGCCACAAAGTCTGACATATGTAATCTTCACCACCTTCTCTGGGCAACCACATCAGACTGGAGCCCTTTCTCGAGTGCTCTCAGTATACCCTGTACATTTCTCTAGGAACATTTGTCACTATTCAATCAATGAATCAATCAGTCATCAGAGATCAATTAAACAACAAATATGTGTCAGGCTTTGTGCACTCTCTCATTTTAGAAAAGAAAACTGGTTTGGCCAGTTAGATCATTTAATTAATAATTTAGTTACAAATTTCCAATTGGTGTATATATAATGATAAATTAAATGTGTTCTGTAGGCTCTTAGAATGTACCATCTCAGCGTCCTGATTGTAATTCATCAATGATTTATGTTTAATTTTTAAAGATGGGGTCTTGCTATGGTGCCCAGGTGGGCTTAAAACTCCTGGGAGCAAGAAGTCCTTCTGCCTCAGCCTCCCAAGTAGCTGGGACTGCAGACACTCACCATAGCATCTAGCAATTCATTAATTTTCAGTAATTTTTTAAAGTGTCTCTTCTCCCAACTAGACAATAAACTTCATGAGTCTGATATTATGTCTACCTGTTTACCGCAGCAGATATTTCTGAAACTTAAGAGAGTACATGGTACCTAGTAGGTGCTTAATAAATATGTCTTTTATTAATGAAAACATAAATATCAAGAATCACTCTTAACAACGGACAGTCCAGGAATCATGTTCAGTAGATATCTTCACTTACTAATGAGAATAAATTAACTGATTTACAAGTCATAAGTGAAACTCCATTTTACATTAACAGCTTAATACAACTCATTTCTGTTCTTGAAAAGCATAAAAGGTAATGTGTAGTTTTTATCAGCACCCCTTAAACTCAAGCTTTTAGATGAGTTCTAGACCCATTTGTTTTCACATCAATTAAATCAATTTCCACTTGAAATTATATTTTAGGCATTTCATAAGAGACGGGCGGATCACGAGGTCAGGAGATCGAGACCATCCTGGCTGACACGGTGAAACCCCGTCTCTACTAAAAAAATACAAAAAACTAGCCGGGCGAAGTGGCGGGCGCCTGTGGTCCCAGCTACTCGGGAGGCTGAGGCAGGAGAATGGCGTGAACCCGGGAGGCGGAGCTTGCAGTGAGCCGAGATCCGGCCACCGCACTCCAGCCTGGGCGACAGAGCCAGACTCAGTCTCAAAAAAAAAAAAAAAAAAAAAAAAAA